>NC_143036.1:83427366-83444866 GCF_057628025.1 Oncorhynchus mykiss | reverse complement strand
GGGTCAGAGTGTCCTGGCTCATCGGTGTTGGCTAGCTGTTGTTCTCTGCAGTCATGTATTTGAGGGCAGCGAAGCCATATCGTCTAGACATGTTCTGTTGAAACTCCTCTTTCAGGGTCTTCAGGCAGACGCGGTACTGCTTGTTAGACCGGAACTTGGTGATGTCGAAACTGGGAGCATGAGGCATGTGGATCATATAGGCGTTGGGCAGAACCACAAACTCATACTCCTGGAAGAGAGGACAGAGGACAGAGTTAGAAACACTAAGACAGCATCACTAACTCATACCGCTGGAAGAGAGGACAGAGGACAGAGTTAGAAACACTAAGACAGCATCACTAACTCATACTGCTGGAAGAGAGGACAGAGTGAGAAACACTAAGACAGCATCACTAACTCATACTGCTGGAAGAGAGGACAGAGGACAGAGTTAGAAACACTAAGACAGCATCACTAACTCATACTGCTGGAAGAGAGGACAGAGTGAGAAAAATAAGACAGCATCACTAACTCATATTGCTGGAAGAGAGGACAGAGTGAGAAACACTAAGACAGCATCACTAACTCATACTGCTGGAAGAGAGGACAGAGGACAGAGTGAGAAACACTAAGACAGCATCACTAACTCATACAGCTGGAAGAGAGGACAGAGTTAGAAACACTAAGACAGCATCACTAACTCATACTGCTGGAAGAGAGGACAGAGTGAGAAAAATAAGACAGCATCACTAACTCATATTGCTGGAAGAGAGGACAGAGTGAGAAACACTAAGACAGCATCACTAACTCATACTGCTGGAAGAGAGGACAGAGGACAGAGTGAGAAACACTAAGACAGCATCACTAACTCATACAGCTGGAAGAGAGGACAGAGTTAGAAACACTAAGACAGCATCACTAACTCATACTGCTGGAAGAGAGGACAGAGGACAGAGTTAGAAACACTAAGACAGCATCACTAACTCATACTGCTGGAAGAGAGGACAGAGGACAGAGTTAGAAACACTAAGACAGCATCACTAACTCATACTGCTGGAAGAGAGGACAGAGTTAGAAACACTAAGACAGCATCACTAACTCATACTGCTGGAAGAGAGGACAGAGTGAGAAACACTAAGACAGCATCACTAACTCATACTGCTGGAAGAGAGGACAGAGGACAGAGTGAGAAACACTAAGACAGCATCACTAACTCATACTGCTGGAAGAGAGGACAGAGGACAGAGTTAGAAACACTAAGACAGCATCACTAACTCATACTGCTGGAAGAGAGGACAGAGTGAGAAACACTAAGACACTTTAATGTCCAGAGTGACAGAGTGATAGTAAAGGTGTATCCAGTACCTGTGAGTGATAGAGTGATGGTAAAGGTGTATCCAGTACCTGTGAGTGACAGAGTGATGGTAAAGGTGTATCCAGTACCTGTGAGTGACAGAGTGATGGTAAAGGTGTATCCAGTACCTGTGAGTGACAGAGTGATTGGCAAAGGTGTATCCAGTACCTGTGAGTGACAGAGTGATGGTAAAGGTGTATCCAGTACCTGTGAGTGACAGAGTGATGGTAAAGGTGTATCCAGTACCTGTGAGTGACAGAGTGATTGGCAAAGGTGTGTCCAGTTTCTGTGAGTGACAGAGTGATGGGTAAAGGTGTGTCCAGTACCTGTGAGTGACAGAGTGATGGGTAAAGGTGTGTCCAGTACCTGTGAGTGACAGAGTGATGGGTAAAGGTGTATCCAGTACCTGTGAGTGACAGAGTGATGGGTAAAGAGGTGTGGCCAGTACCTGTGAGTGACAGAGTGATGGGAAAGGTGTATCCAGTACCTGCGAGTGACAGAGTGATGGGTAAAGGTGTGTCCAGTACCTGTGAGTGACAGAGTGATGGGAAAGGTGTATCCAGTACCTGTGAGTGACAGAGTGATGGGTAAAGGTGTGTCCAGTACCTGTGAGTGACAGAGTGATGGGTAAAGAGGTGTGGCCAGTACCTGTGAGTGACATAGTGATGGGTAAAGGTGTGTCTAGTACCTGTGAGTGACAGAGTGATGGTAAAGGTGTATCCAGTACCTGTGAGTGACAGAGTGATGGTAAAGGTGTCCAGTACCTGTGAGTGACAGAGTGATGGGTAAAGGTGTGTCCAGTACCTGTGAGTGACAGAGTGATGGGTAAAGGTGTGTCCAGTACCTGTGAGTGACAGAGTGATGGGTAAAGGTGTATCCAGTACCTGTGAGTGACAGAGTGATGGGTAAAGGTGTGTCCAGTACCTGTGAGTGACAGAGTGATGGGTAAAGGTGTGTCCAGTACCTGTGAGTGACAGAGTGATGGGTAAAGATGTGTCCAGTACCTGTGAGTGACAGAGTGATGGGTAAAGGTGTATCCAGTACCTGTGAGTGACAGAGTGATGGGTAAAGGTGTGTCCAGTACCTGCGAGTGACAGAGTGATGGCTAAAGGTGTGTCCAGTACCTGCGAGTGACAGAGTGATGGGTAAAGGTGTGTCCAGTACCTGTGAGTGACAGAGTGATGGGTAAAGAGGTGTGTCCAGTACCTGTGAGTGACAGAGTGATGGGTAAAGAGGTGTGTCCAGTACCTGTGAGTGACAGAGTGATGGGTAAAGAGGTGTGTCCAGTACCTGTGAGTGACAGAGTGATGGGTAAAGAGGTGTGTCCAGTACCTGTGAGTGACAGAGTGATGGCTAAAGAGGTGTGTCCAGTACCTGTGAGTGACAGAGTGATGGGTAAAGAGGTGTGTCCAGTACCTGTGAGTGACAGAGTGATGGGTAAAGAGGTGTGTCCAGTACCTGTGAGTGACAGAGTGATGGGTAAAGAGGTGTGTCCAGTACCTGTGAGTGACAGAGTGATGGCTAAAGAGGTGTGTCCAGTACCTGTGAGTGACAGAGTGATGGGTAAAGAGGTGTGTCCAGTACTTGTGAGTGACAGAGTGATGGCTAAAGAGGTGTGTCCAGTACCTGTGAGTGACAGAGTGATGGGTAAAGAGGTGTGTCCAGTACCTGTGAGTGACAGAGTGATGGGTAAAGAGGTGTGTCCAGTACCTGTGAGTGACAGAGTGATGGGTAAAGAGGTGTGTCCAGTACCTGTGAGTGACAGAGTGATGGGTAAAGGTGTGTCCAGTACCTGTGAGTGACAGAGTGATGGGTAAAGAGGTGTGTCCAGTACCTGTGAGTGACAGAGTGATGGGTAAAGGTGTGTCCAGTACCTGTGAGTGACAGAGTGATGGGTAAAGAGGTGTGTCCAGTACCTGTGAGTGACAGAGTGATGGGTAAAGGTGTGTCCAGTACCTGTGAGTGACAGAGTGATGGGTAAAGAGGTGTGTCCAGTACCTGTGAGTGACAGAGTGATGGGTAAAGAGGTGTGTCCAGTACCTGTGAGTGACAGAGTGATGGGTAAAGAGGTGTGGCCAGTACCTGTGAGTGACAGAGTGATGGGTAAAGGTGTGTCCAGTACCTGTGAGTGACAGAGTGATGGGTAAAGAGGTGTGTCCAGTACCTGTGAGTGACAGAGTGATGGGTAAAGAGGTGTGTCCAGTACCTGTGAGTGACAGAGTGATGGGTAAAGGTGTGTCCAGTACCTGCGAGTGACAGAGTGATGGGTAAAGAGGTGTGTCCAGTACATGTGAGTGACAGAGTGATGGGTAAAGGTGTATCCAGTACCTGTGAGTGACAGAGTGATGGGTAAAGAGGTGTGTCCAGTACCTGTGAGTGACAGAGTGATGGGTAAAGAGGTGTGTCCAGTACCTGTGAGTGACAGAGTGATGGGTAAAGGTGTGTCCAGTACCTGTGAGTGACAGAGTGATGGGTAAAGAGGTGTGTCCAGTACCTGTGAGTGACAGAGTGATGGGTAAAGGTGTGTCCAGTACCTGTGAGTGACAGAGTGATGGGTAAAGGTGTGTCCAGTACCTGTGAGTGACAGAGTGATGGGTAAAGAGGTGTGTCCAGTACCTGTGAGTGACAGAGTGATGGGTAAAGGTGTGTCCAGTACCTGTGAGTGACAGAGTGATGGGTAAAGGTGTGTCCAGTACCTGTGAGTGACAGAGTGATGGGTAAAGGTGGTGTCCAGTACCTGTGAGTGACAGAGTGATGGGTAAAGAGGTGTGTCCAGTACCTGTGAGTGACAGAGTGATGGGTAAAGATGTGCCCAGTACCTGTGAGTGACAGAGTGATGGGTAAAGAGATGTGTCCAGTACCTGTGAGGGACAGAGTGATGGGTAAAGAGGTGTGTCCAGTACCTGTGCATCCAGCTCCATAATATGCGCCACTTTATTCCACCCAAAGCCAACGAAGCGCCTGTCGTACTCTGGACTGTCCCGTCTCACCATCACGTAGGGTTCAAAGTCCGCTTCCCACTGGACTCTGTACGGCGTGGTGGCAGTCCTCCACTTAGCAAAGTTAGTGGGAGCATGACCCTTCGTCCAGACATGGTATCTAACAGGGAGAACAGGAAGTAGGATTCAACATTCAATACTTTATAGCCAAGGAGGGAGAGGTGGGATTGTGGGCGGCAGGGTAGCCTAGTGGTTAGAGTGTAGAGGTGGCAGGGTAGCCTAGTGGTTAGAGTGTAGAGGCGGCAGGGTAGCCTAGTGGTTAGAGTGTAGAGGCGGCAGGGTAGCCTAGTGGTTAGAGTGTAGAGGTGGCAGGGTAGCCTAGTGGTTAGAGTGTAGAGGCGGCAGGTAGCTGAAGAGTGATTGAACCCAACTATCTGGGAGTCTTCTAACTGAGTAGTGATTGAACCCAACTATCTGGGAGTCTTCTAACTGAGTAGTGATTGAACCCAACTATCTGGGAGTCTTCTAGCTGAGGAGTGATTGAACACAACTATCTGGGAGTCTTCTGGCTGAGTAGTGACCCATCTGGTGTCTTCTAGCTGAGGAGTGATTGAACCCAACTATCTGGGAGTCTTCTAGCTGAGGTGTGATTGAACCCAACTATCTTGGAGTATTCTAGCTGAGTAGTGATTGAACCCCAACTATCTTGGAGTATTCTAGCTGAGTAGTGATTGAACCCAACTATCTGGGAGTCTTCTAGCTGAGTAGTGATTGAACACAACTATATGGCAGTCTTCTAGCTGAGTAGTGACCCATCTGGTGTCTTCTAGCTGAGGAGTGATTGAACACAACTATATGGCAGTCTTCTAGCTGAGTAGTGATTGAACACAACTATCTGGGAGTCTTCTAGCTGAGGAGTGATTGAACCCATCTGGTGTCTTCTAGCTGAGTAGTGATTGAACACAACTATCTGGGAGTCTTCTAGCTGAGGAGTGATTGAAGGGCCATCCCTTTAAGTTCAGAACACTGGCCCAGCGTCCCATCCCTTTAAGTTCAGAACACTGGCCCAGCGTCCCATCAATTTAAGTTCAGAACACTGGCCCAGTGGGCCATCCCTTTAAGTTCAGAACACTGGCCCAGCGTCCAGTTGGGACAGCAGATACATGTGTTTTTACCTGAAGGTGAACAGAGTCCCCATGTCCAGTTGGGACAGCAGCTACATGTGTTTCTACCTGAAGGTGAACAGAGTCCCCATGTCCAGTTGGGACAGCAGCTACATGTGTTTCTACCTGAAGGTGAACAGAGTCCCCATGTCCAGTTGGGACAGCAGCTACATGTGTTTCTACCTGAAGGTGAACAGAGTCCCCATGTCCAGTTGGGACAGCAGCTACATGTGTTTCTACCTGAAGGTGAACAGAGTCCCCATGTCCAGTTGGGACAGCAGCTACATGTGTTTTTACCTGAAGGTGAACAGAGTCCCCATGTCCAGTTGGGACAGCAGCTACATGTGTTTCTACCTGAAGGTGAACAGAGTCCCCATGTCCAGTTGGGACAGCAGCTACATGTGTTTTTACCTGAAGGTGAACAGAGTCCCCATGTCCAGTTGGGACAGCAGCTCGGCCTTGGACTTGGGGTAAGACAGACGGTAACGGAGCGTCTCGAAGGCTGGCACCACCAACGCTTTCTTGCTGTTAGCCATGTCCAGCTGTACCACTGACTTCCTGCAGGGACGTTACAGAAACGTTACAGGGACCTTACAGGGACGTTACAGGGACGTTACAGGGACGTTACAGAGACGTTACAGAGACGTTACAGAGACGTTACAGGGACGTTACAGAGACGTTGCAGGGACGTTACAGAGACGTTACAGGGACGTTACAGAGACGTCACAGAGACGTGACAGAGACGTTACAGGGACGTTACAGGGACGTTACAGGGACGTTACAGAGACGTTACAGGGACGTTACAGGGACGTTACAGAGACGTTACAGAGACGTTACAGAGACGTTACAGGGACGTTGCAGGGACGTTACAGAGACGTTACAGGGACGTTACAGAGACGTTACAGAGACGTGACAGGGACGTCACAGAGCTTTCTTGTTGTTAGCCATGTCCAGCTGAACTACAGACTTGTTACAGGGGACAGAGATGGAGTCATTCTAACATTACGGGGACTTAACGATCCTGACGTTACTACAGTATAACATGACAGACAGACAGACAGACAGACAGACAGACAGACAGACAGACAGACAGCAAAGCCAAATACAATACTGTAGCTCAGGGTTAGAAAGTCACTCTCCTCACACCCCTCTGAGATCTAGAAGTTTCCCCAGCAATGTGACCCCAGAGTTAGAAGAGAATATTATACATTACAGTCTCCTCTACGTCTGAGTCGTTCTCCCTCACCTGAGGTTCTCGTAGAGGACATTATACATTACAGTCTCCTCTACAGCTGAGTCGTTCTCCCTCACCTGAGGTACTCGTAGAGGCCGTACATGGGCAGGAAGTCGATATCTGACAGGAACATGTAGGGCGTGTTGACCTGCCGCATGGCTACGTTCCTGAGCAGGTTGACCGGATAGAACTGACCCTCCTTGTAGACGATGTGGTAGCCCACGTTTCCTCTGGACATCAGGACCTCTGACCCCTGGGTGTAGCGCAGGAACTGTTGAGCCTCAGCGTCCGAGAGATACAGGGCCAGGCTGATAGGACCTTCCCAGTGTTTACAGATAGCCTCTAACATCTGGAGTCTGGAGAGGAGAGAGAGAGGAGAGAGAGACACCACCATTAGAGGAGGAGGAAGAGACAGAGGAGATGGCGATAGAGAGAGGGAGTGAGAGGGGGAGAGAGAGGAGATGGAGATAGAGAGAGGGAGTGAGAGGGGGAGAGAGAGGAGATTGAGATAGAGAGAGGGAGTGAGAAGTGGAGAGAGAGGAGATGGAGATAGAGAGAGGGAGTGAGAGAGGAGATAGAGAGAGGGAGTGTGTGTCCAGGCCAGCTTAGAACAGCTGACAATAATAAACTAAATAACCTTGGTGCTGTCGGTTCCTTTCTGGCTAAGAGGAGATAGAGAGAGAGGAGAGAGAGAGAGGAGATAGAAAGAGAGGTAGAGGATAGAGAGAAGAGAAAAAGAGAGAAAGAGAGAGGAGATATATCAATAAAATATATCAGACCTATAGTATTGAATTATTCAGTACAGAGATATTTAATGTCAGGTATTCAACATATCGATCTTAATCTCTGTAGCTGTAATCTCAATCTGTGTTCATCCAACCGCCATATCGTCCAATCATCCCATCCCCTTCACACTGATCCACTGTTATTGGCTAGGTTTGACAGATGAAATGAGGTGCCAATAGGCAAGAGGTGCAGCTGACATTTACCAATGTTAAATCAATGAAACCTCTGCTGTGGTTTCCACCTGTCCACTGACATTACAGAAACCCTGAACAACTTCACTCATTACAATGGAGAGGTGTTCTGAAAGAGATGTGGAGGCCGTGAGAGACTACTGTATTAACGTGTGTGTGTGTGTGTTAATGATGAAGCCACTGATCTTTACCTAACCCTCTCTCCTGTGTTCCTCTGGGACTGGGCCACAACAGCATGCAAAGGATCTAGAATGGGTCCATATGGACCTCAGTGTTCCCTGTGTTCTAGAATGGGTCCATACGGGCCTCAGTGTTCCCTGTGTTCTAGAATGGGTCTATATGGACCTCAGTGTTCCCTGTGTTCTAGAATGGGTCCATACGGGCTTCATTGTTCCCTGTGTTCTAGAATGGGTCCATATGGACCTCAGTGATCCCTGTGTTCTAGAAAGGGTCCATATGGACCTCAGTGTTCCATGTGTTCCAAATCAATAGGATGGATGACTGGAGGCTAATATCAGCAGGATGGCATGTGGTTTTCAGCCCCCAGAGCTAACTGACAGGGCTACAGGGTAAAGACTCCCATGTGGTCTTCAGCTCACAGAGATAACTGACAGGGCTACAAGGTAAAGACTCCCATGTGATCCTCAGCTCACAGAGCTAACTGACAGGGCTACAGGGTAAAGACTCCCATGTGATCCTCAGCTCACAGAGCTAACTGACAGGGCTACAGGGTAAAGACTCCCATGTGGTCTTCAGCTCACAGAGCTAACTGACCAGGGCCCATACTGTAGTGCACTACTTCAGACCAGGACCCATAGGGGTAGTGCACTACTTCAGACCAGGGCCCATAGGGGTAGTGCACTACTTTAGACCAGGGCCCATACTGTAGTGCACTACTTTAGACAAGGGCCCATATTAACGTGTGTGTGTGTGTGTTAATGATGATGCCACTGATCTTTACCTAACCCTCTCTCCTGTGTTCCTCTGGGACTGGGCCACAACAGCATGCAAAGGATCTAGAATGGGTCCATATGGACCTCAGTGTTCCCTGTGTTCTAGAATGGGTCTATATGGACCTCAGTGTTCCCTGTGTTCTAGAATGGGTCCATATGGACCTCAGTGTTCCCTGTGTTCTAGAATGGGTCTATATGGACCTCAGTGATCCCTGTGTTCTAGAAAGGGTCCATATGGACCTCAGTGTTCCATGTGTTCCAAATCAATAGGATGGATGACTGGAGGCTAATATCAGCAGGATGGCATGTGGTTTTCAGCCCCCAGAGCTAACTGACAGGGCTACAGGGTAAAGACTCCCATGTGGTCTTCAGCTCACAGAGCTAACTGACAGGGCTACAGGGTAAAGACTCCCATGTGGTCTTCAGCTCACAGAGATAACTGACAGGGCTACAAGGTAAAGACTCCCATGTGATCCTCAGCTCACAGAGCTAACTGACAGGGCTACAGGGTAAAGACTCCCATGTGATCCTCAGCTCACAGAGCTAACTGACAGGGCTACAGGGTAAAGACTCCCATGTGGTCCTCAGCTCACAGAGCTACAGGGTAAAGACTCCCATGTGGTCTTCAGCTCACAGAGCTACCTGACAGGGCTACAGGGTAAAGACTCCCATGCCTCCTGTGAGTCCTAAAAGCCCAGACACAAAGAGGAAACAGAAGAACACAGTCAACGTTCTTTAAAGTGTTCTTAAACATTGTCCAATGTTTCCCAGTTTGGGGATAAGTCCCAATCCCCTTGCTTGACTTAATTTAATTTACTATGCAAACATGCTGCTATAATAACCTTCAGTCACTCAAACTAGAGAGGGGAGAAAGAGAGAGAGAGAGGTAGAGAGAGAGATGGGGGAGAGAGTTATGGAGTGAGATGGGAGAGAGAGAGGGAGGTAGTGAGGGGGGGGGGGGGGGGGGGGGGCAGAGAGAGAGAGTCCAGGCCACCTTAGAACAGCTGACAATACTAAACTAAATAACCTTGGTGCTGTCAATTCCTTCCATTCTCCCCAAATTGGATATTCACATACTCCATATTCATTTCATTGTAAACTTAGTCTGTGTCCCAAATGGCACCATATCCCCTATATACTGTAGTGCACTACTTTAGACCAGGGCCCATAGGGGTAGTGCACTACTTTAGACCAGGGCCCATAGTGTAGTGCACTACTTTAGACCAGGGCCCATAGGGGTAGTGCACTACTTTAGACCAGGGCCCATAGGGGTAGTGCACTACTTTAGACCAGGGCCCATAGTGTAGTGCGCTACTTTAGACCAGGGCCCATAGTGTAGTGCACTACTTTAGACCAGGGCCCATACTGTAGGAATAGGGTGCCATTTGTTTCCAATGACTTCACTCAGTGCTCAGTAATGAGAGGACTGTAGAGGAAAACTAGACAGATGAATTAGCAGAGAAATGGACGAGTGAAGAGGTCTGTGGTAAAACTCTGGGTTTCTACTTCTGTTCCTGGCTGAGAGAACTGATCTTTATTAAATCTGCCTAGCAACAGTAGAGGGGTTAACATCCTCTATAATCTTTATTAAATCTGCCTGGCAACAGTAGAGGGAGTTAACATCCTCTATAATCTTTATTAAATCTGCCTGGCAACAGTAGAGGAGTTAACCACCTCTATAATCTTTATTAAATCTGCCTGGCAACAGTAGAGGGGTTAACATCCTCTATGATCTTTATTCAATCTGCCTAGCAACAATAGAGGAGTTAACATCCTCTATACTCTTTATTAAATCTGCCTAGCAACAGTAGAGGAGTTAAACACTATAATGTAATGATCTTTATTAAATCTGCCTGGCAACAGTAGAGGAGTTAACATCCTCTATAATCTTTATTAAATCTGCCTGGAAACAGTAGAGGAGTTAACATCCTCTATAATCTTTATTAAATCTGCCTGGCAACAGTAGAGGAGTTAACATCCTCTATAATCTTTATTAAATCTGCCTGGCAACAGTAGAGGAGTTAACATCCTCTATAATCTTTATTAAATCTGCCTAGCAACAGTAGAGGAGTTAACATCCTCTATAATCTTTATTAAATCTGCCTGGCAACAGTAGAGGAGTTAACATCCTCTATAATCTTTATTAAATCTGCCTGGCAACAGTAGAGGAGTTAACATCCTCTATAATCTTTATTAAATCTGCCTAGCAACAGTAGAGGGGTTGAATTCCCTTAAGAAGCTTGGTTTCATCAGGATATTCTGATCAGTATCTTCTGCATGTTTCTCTGCAGGCTCCAATGTCTCACAGCTTGTATCCCAAAATGGGACCCTATTCCCTAGATAGGGCACTACTTTAGACCAGGACCCAGAGGGCTCTATTCCCTAGATAGTGCCCTACTTTAGACCAGGACCCAGAGGGTTCTATTCCCTAGATAGTGCACTACTTTAGACCAGGACCCAGAGGGCTCTATTCCCTAGATAGTGCACTACTTTAGACCAGGATCCATAGCACCCTAATCCCTAGATAGTGCACTACTTTAGACCAGGATCCATAGCACCCTATTCCCTATATAGTGCACTACTTTAGACCAGGACCCAGAGGGCTCTATTCCCTATATAGTGCACTACTTTAGACCAGGACCCATAGCACCCTATTCCCTATATAGTGCCCTACTTTAGACCAGGACCCATAGCACCCTATACCCTAGATAGTACTAATTTAGACCAGGATCCATAGCACCCTATTCCCTAGATAGTGCACTACTTTAGACCAGGACCCAGAGGGCTCTATTCCCTATATAGGGCACTACTTTAGACCAGGACCCATAGCACCCTATTCACTATATAGTGCCCTACTTTAGACCAGGACCCATAGCACCCTATACCCTAGATAGTGCACTAATTTAGACCAGGACCCAGAGGGCTCTATTCCCTAGATAGTGCACTACTTTAGACCAGGACCCAGAGCACCCTATTCCCTAGATAGTGCACTACTTTAGACCAGGACCCATAGCACCCTATTCCCTAGATAGTGCACTACTTTAGACCAGGATCCATAGCACCCTATTCCCTATATAGTGCCCTACTTTAGACCAGGGCCCAGAGGTCTCTATTCCCTAGATAGTGCACTACTTTAGACCAGGACCCAGAGGGCTCTATTCCCTAGATAGTGCCCTACTTTAGACCAGGACCCAGAGCACCCTATTCCCTAGATAGTGCACTACTTTAGACTAGGACCCAGAGCACCCTATTCCCTAGATAGTGCACTACATTAGACCAGGACCCAGAGGGCTCTATTCCCTAGATAGTGCACTACTTTAGACCAGGACCCAGAGGGCTCTATTCCCTAGATAGTGCACTACTTTAGACCTGGACCCAGAGGGCTCTATTCCCTAGATAGTGCCCTACTTTAGACCAGGACCCAGAGGTCTCTATTCCCTAGATAGTGCACTACTTTAGACCAGGACCCAGAGGGCTCTATTCCCTAGATAGTGCACTACTTTAGACTAGGACCCAGAGCACCCTATTCCCTAGATAGTGCACTACATTAGTCCAGGACCCAGAGGGCTCTATTCCCTAGATAGTGCACTACTTTAGACCAGGACCCAGAGGGCTCTATTCCCTAGATAGTGCCCTACTTTAGACCAGGACCCATAGCACCCTATTCCCTAGATAGTGCACTACTTTAGACCAGGACCCAGAGGGCTCTATTCCCTAGATAGTGCACTACTTTAGACCAGGACCCAGAGGGCTCTATTCCCTAGATAGTGCACTACTTTAGACCAGGACCCAGAGGGCTCTATTCCCTAGATAGTGAACTACTTTAGACTAGGACCCAGAGCACCCTATTCCCTAGATAGTGCACTACATTAGACCAGGACCCAGAGGGCTCTATTCCCTAGATAGTGCACTACTTTAGACCAGGACCCAGAGGGCTCTATTCCATAGATAGTGCACTACTTTAGACCAGGACCCAGAGGGCTCTATTCCCTAGATAGTGCACTACTTTAGACCAGGACCCATAGCACCCTATTCCCTAGATAGTGCACTACTTTAGACCAGGGCCCAGAGGTCTCTATTCCCTAGATAGTGCACTACTTTAGACCAGGACCCAGAGGGCTCTATTCCCTAGATAGTGCACTACTTTAGACCAGGACCCATAGCACCCTATTCCCTATATAGTGCCCTACTTTAGACCAGGACCCATAGCACCCTATACCCTAGATAGTGCACTACTTTAGACCAGGACCCAGAGGGCTCTATTCCCTAGATAGTGCACTACTTTAGACCAGAACCCAGAGGGCTCAATTCCCTAGATAGTGCACTACTTTAGACCAGGACCCAGAGGGCTCTATTCCCTAGATAGTGCACTACTTTAGACCACGGTCCATAGCACCCTATTCCTTAGATAGTGCACTACTTTAGACCAGGACCCAGAGGGCTCTATTCCCTAGATAGTGCACTACTTTAGACCAGGACCTAGAGGGCTCTATTCCCTAGATAGTGCACTACTTTAGACCAGGACCCATAGCACCCTATTCCCTAGATACTGCACTACTTTAGACCAGGATCCATAGCACCCTATTCCCTATATAGTGCCCTACTTTAGACCAGGACCCAGAGGTCTCTATTCCCTAGACAGTGCACTACTTTAGACCAGGACCCAGAGGGCTCTATTCCCTAGATAGTGCACTACTTTAGACCAGGACCCAGAGGGCTCTATTCCCTAGATAGTGCACTACTTTAGACCAGGACCCATAGCACCCTATTCCCTAGATAGTGCACTACTTTAGACCAGGGCCCATAGCACCCTATTCCCAGATACTGCACTACTTTAGACCAGGACCCATAGCACCCTATTCCCTAGATAGTGCACTACTTTAGACCAGGACCCATAGCACCCTATTCCCTAGATAGTGCACTACTTTAGACCAGGACCCAGAGGGCTCTATTCCCTAGATAGTGCACTACTTTAGACCAGGACCCATAGCACCCTATTCCCTAGATAGTGCACTACTTTAGACCAGGACCCAGAGGGCTCTATTCCCTAGATAGTGCACTACTTTAGACCAGGACCCATAGCACCCTATACCCTAGATAGTGCACTACTTTAGACCAGAACCCAGAGGGCTCTATTCCCTAGATAGTGCACTACTTTAGACCAGGACCCATAGCACCCTATTCCCTAGATACTGCACTACTTTAGACCAGGACCCATAGCACCCTAATCCCTAGATAGTGCACTACTTTAGACCAGGACCCATAGCACCCTATTCCCTAGATAGTGCACTACTTTAGACCAGGACCCATAGCACCCTATTCCCTAGATAGTGCCCTACTTTAGACCAGGACCCATAGCACCCTATTCCCTAGATAGTGCACTACTTTAGACCAGGGCCCATAGCACCCTATTCCCAGATACTGCACTACTTTAGACCAGGACCCATAGCACCCTATTCCCTAGATAGTGCCCTACTTTAGACCAGGATCCAGAGGGCTCTATACCCTAGATAGTGCACTACTTTAGACCAGGACCCAGAGGGCTCTATTCCCTAGATAGTGCACTACTTTAGACCAGGACCCAGAGGGCTCTATTCCCTAGATAGTGCACTACTTTAGACCAGGACCCAGAGGGCTCTATTGCCTAGATAGTGCACTACTTTAGACCAGGACCCAGAGCACCCTATTCCCTAGATAGTGCACTACTTTAGACCAGGACCCATAGCACCCTATTCCCTAGATACTGCACTACTTTAGACCAGGACCCAGAGGGCTCTATTCCCTAGATAGTGCACTACTTTAGACCAGGACCCAGAGGGCTCTATTCCCTAGATAGTGCACTACTTTAGACCAGGACCCATAGCACCCTATTCCCTAGATAGTGAACTACTTTAGACCAGGACCCAGAGCACCCTATTCCCTAGATAGTGAACTACTTTAGACCAGGACCCAGAGCACCCTATTCCCTAGATAGTGAACTACTTTAGACCAGGACCCAGAGGGCTCTATTCCCTAGATAGTGAACTACTTTAGACCAGGGCCCATAGCACCCTATTCCCTAGATAGTGCACTACTTTAGACTAGGACCCAGAGGGCTCTATTCCCTAGATAGTGCCCTACTTTAGACCAGGACCCATAGCACCCTATTCCCTAGATAGTGCACTACTTTAGACCAGGACCCAGAGGGCTCTATTCCCTAGATAGTGCCCTACTTTAGACCAGGACCCATAGCACCCTATTCCCTAGATAGTGCACTACTTTAGACCAGGACCCAGAGGGCTCTATAGGGAATAGGGCTCTATTTGAGATGCAGGACACTGTTGTGTTTGGACCGGAAACTAAGCTGCCTCAAGTGTACAATTATATTTCCTATAAAACCCTGAAGATTATAAAGCTAACTTTTGTTGTTGTTGTTGACATATGTTGTGTTTGGAAAGGAGCCTGAAGTGTACAATGATCTTTCCTTAATAAAAAATCCCAAAATTCATAGCAAACTAATTTAGTACATGCTGTTTCATAGTTCAGTCAACAACCCACAGGGGGTTACGATGCTGTAATAAATCCTATTCAGACAGGACTAATATTACTAGAGAAGTGATGGCTGTAATGGAGTTTATAATGCAGTGATGGCTGTAATGGAGATGAGTTTATAATGCAGTGATGGCTGTAATGGAGTTGATAATGCAGTGACGGCTGTAATGGAGTTTATAATGCAGTGATGGCTGTAATGGAGTTTATAATGCAGTGATGGCTGTAATGGAGTTGATAATGCAGTGATGGCTGTAATGGAGTTGATAATGCAGTGATGGCTGTAATGGAGTTGATAATGCAGTGACGGCTGTAATGGAGTTTATAATGCAGTGATGGCTGTAATGGAGTTTATAATGCAGTGATGGCTGTAATGGAGTTGAGTTTATAATGCAGTGATGGCTGTAATGGAGTTTATAATGCAGTGATAGCTGTAATGGGATTTAGAATGCAGTGATGGCTGCATACGTATGTCACTACTGTTGTTAAATCAGTCTATCAGAGTATGATGTCACTACTGTTGTTAAATAAGTCTATCAGAGTATGATGTCACTGCTGTGGTTAAATCAGTCTATATCAGAGTATGATGTCACTGCTGTGGTTAAATCAGTCTCTATCAGAGTATGATGTCATTGCTGTGGTTAAATCAGTCTCTATCAGAGTATGATGTCACTGCTGTTAAATCAGTCTATATCAGAGTATGATGTCACTGCTGTGGTTAAATCAGTCTATCAGAGTATGATGTCACTGCTGTGGTTAAATCAGTCTCTATCAGAGTATGATGTCACTGCTGTGGTTAAATCAGTCTATCAGAGTATGATGTCACTGCTGTGGTTAAATCAGTCTCTATCAGAGTATGATGTCACTGCTGTTAAATCAGTCTATCAGAGTATGATGTCACTGCTGTGGTTAAATCAGTCTATCTCAGAGTATGATGTCACTGCTGTGGATAAATCAGTCTATCAGAGTATGATGTCACTGCTGTGGTTAAATCAGTCTATCAGAGTATGATGTCACTGCTGTGGTTAAATCAGTCTATCAGAGTATGATGTCACTGCTGTTAAATCAGTCTATCTCAGAGTATGATGTCACTGCTGTGGATAAATCAGTCTATCAGAGTATGATGTCACTGCTGTGGTTAAATCAGTCTATCAGAGTATGATGTCACTGCCGTGGTTAAATCAGTCTATCAGAGTATGATGTCACTGCTGTGGATAAATCAGTCTATCAGAGTATGATGTCACTGCTGTGGTTAAATCAGTCTATCAGAGTAAGATGTCACTGCTGTTAAATCAGTCTATCAGAGTATGATGTCACTGCTGTGGTTAAATCAGTCTATCAGAGTATGATGTCACTGCTGTTAAATCAGTCTATCTCAGAGTATGATGTCACTGCTGTGGATAAATCAGTCTATCAGAGTATGATGTCACTGCTGTGGTTAAATCAGTCTATCAGAGTATGATGTCACTGCTGTGGTTAAATCAGTCTATCAGAGTATGATGTCACTGCTGTGGTTAAATCAGTCTCTATCAGAGTATGATGTCACTGCTGTGGTTAAATCAGTCTATCAGAGTATGATGTCACTGCTGTGGTTAAATCAGTCTCTATCAGAGTATGATGTCACTGCTGTGGTTAAATCAGTCTATCAGAGTATGATGTCACTGCTGTGGTTAAATCAGTCTATCAGAGTATGATGTCACTGCTGTGGATAAATCAGTCTATCAGAGTATGATGTCACTGCTGTGGTTAAATCAGTCTCTATCAGAGTATGATGTCACTGCTGTGGTTAAATCAGTCTCTATCAGAGTATGATGTCACTGCTGTTAAATCAGTCTATCTCAGAGTATGATGTCACTGCTGTGGTTAAATCAGTCTCTATCAGAGTATGATGTCACTGCTGTGGTTAAATCAGTCTATCAGAGTATGATGTCACTGCTGTGGTTAAATCAGTCTCTATCAGAGTATGATGTCACTGCTGTTAAATCAGTCTATCAGAGTATGATGTCACTGCTGTGGATAAATCAGTCTATCAGAGTATGATGTCACTGCTGTGGTTAAATCAGTCTCTATCAGAGTATGATGTCACTGCTGTGGTTAAATCAGTCTATCAGAGTATGATGTCACTGCTGTGGTTAAATCAGTCTATCAGAGTATGATGTCACTGCTGTGGATAAATCAGTCTATCAGAGTATGATGTCACTGCTGTGGTTAAATCAGTCTCTATCAGAGTATGATGTCACTGCTGTGGTTAAATCAGTCTATCAGAGTATGATGTCACTGCTGTGGTTAAATCAGTCTCTATCAGAGTATGATGTCACTGCTGTGGTTAAATCAGTCTATCAGAGTATGATGTCACTGCTGTGGTTAAATCAG
>NC_143036.1:83384866-83422366 GCF_057628025.1 Oncorhynchus mykiss | reverse complement strand
TAGTTAATACCACATCTGATCCTTCTGTCTTCTCATAGTTAATACCACATCTGTCTTCTCATAGTTAATACCACATCTGATCCTTTTGTCTTCTCATAGTTAATACCACATCTGTCTTCTCATAGTTAGAACATCTTTGGAGGGAGTTGAAAGTCCATGTTGCCCAGCAACAGCCCCAAAACATGCTCTAGAGGAGATCTGCATGGAGGAATGGGCCAAAATACCAGCAACAGTGTGTGAAAAACTTGTGAAGACTTACAGAAAACGTTTGACCTCTGTCATTGCCAACAAAGGGTATATAACAAAGTATTGAGATAAACTTTTGTTATTGACCAAATACTTATTTTCCACCAAAATTTGCAAATAAATTCATAAAAAATCCTACAATGTGATTTTCTGGATTTTCTTTCTCATTTTGTCTGTCATAGTTGAAGTGTACCTATGATGAAAATTACAGGCCTCTCTCATCTTTTTAAGTGGGAGAACTTGCACAATTGGTGGCTGACTAAATAATTTTGCCCCACTGTATACAGTTTTCATATTGTCGTATGTATTTACTGTAGGCTGATGCCATGGCAATTATTAAACCCTTATGTCTAACTCACTCAACATTGATACCACGGTCCCAGAGGTTACCTCAATGTCTACCTCACTCAACAGTGATACCACGGTCCCAGAGGTTACCTCAATGTCTACCTCACTCAACAGTGATACCACGGTCCCAGAGGTTACCTCAATGTCTACCTCACTCAACAGTGATACCACGGTCCCAGAGGTTACCTCAATGTCTACCTCACTCAACAGTGATACCACGGTCCCAGAGGTTACCTCAATGTCTACCTCACTCAACAGTGATACCACGGTCCCAGAGGTTACCACAATGTCATATTCAACTGTCCACGTAACGTTGGAATCTGACCAAGGCTTTATAGCTTTGGGACTTTAAAAAGGCTGTGAGAGTCCCTGCTGTCTCAACCTGGCCAGACCTCCTGTGTATTCCGCTACTGTGAAGAAAGTGTGTGTGTGTGTGTGTGTGTGTGTGTATGTGTGTGTGTGTGTGTGTGTGTGTGTGTGTGTGTGTGTGTGTGTGAGACTGAGCAGCAGAGACACCAGACCTCCCGGAGGGTCTTAGCTCCAGCCAACCCCTGATGACTTCATTATCCTAATCATCACATTAATGGGCTATGAATCATCACTTTTCGAACTCTGAAACATGGATGGGGGGAGGGGGAGAGAGAGAGAGCTAACCGCTGCCAGAGTTAAGGACACATTCAGTTGATGATACTGGCCTGGCACTGTGATGGGGAATTATTGGGAGGGATACAGGGAACTAGACATGGAGCTGGAAGGGATACAGGGAACTAGACATGGAGCTGGGAGGGATACAGGGAACCAGACATGGAGCTGGGAGGGATACAGGGAACTAGACATGGAGCTGGGAGGGATACAGTGAACTAGACATGGTGCTGGGAGGGATACAGGGAACTAGACATGGAGCTGGGAGGGATACAGGGAACTAGACATGGAGCTGGACTGGGAGGGATACAGGGGACTAGACATGGAGCAGGACTGGGATACAGGGATCTAGACATGGAGCTGGACTGGGAGGGATACAGGGGACTAGACATGGAGCTGGACTGGGAGGGATACAAGGAACTAGACATGGATCAGTATTGGTGAACCTACATTCTCAGTGCTGTATTTAAACTGACTCTAGATCAGTATTGGTGAACCTACATTCTCAGGGCTGTATTTAAACTGACTCTAGATCAGTATCGGTGAACCTACATTCTCAGGGCTGTATTTAAACTGACTCTAGATCAGTAACGGTGAACCTACATTCTCAGGGCTGTATTTAAACTGACTCTAGATCAGTATCGGTGGACCTACATTCTCAGGGCTGTATTTAAACTGACTCTAGATCAGTATCGGTGAACCTACATTCTCAGGGCTGTATTTAAACTGACTCTAGATCAGTATCGGTGAACCTACATTCTCAGGGCTGTATTTAAACTGACTCTAGATCAGTAACGGTGAACCTACATTCTCAGGGCTGTATTTAAACTGACTCTAGATCAGTATAGTTCCACATACGTTTTCGCTGTTGTGGTCTGTCTCGCTGGGGCAGCCGAAGAGTTCTCGTCTCAGGAGGTTTCCGTCGTACTCCAGGAAGGTGAGGTACAGGTTCCTGAAGAATTCTACATGCTTGTTCTTCACTCTCAGCTTCTTAGGAGAGTTCCAGTGGATCACCTGTAGGGGAGGAAAGGGGGAGAGAGAGAGGGAGGAAGGGAGGAAGGGGGAGAGAGGGAGGGAGGAAGGGGGAGAGAGGGAGGGAGGGAGGGAGGGAGGAAGGGGGAGAGAGGGAGGGAGGGAGGAAGGGGAGAGAGGGAGGGAGGAAGGGGGAGAGAGGGAGGGGGAGAGAGAGAAAGAGAGGGAGGGAGGGAGAGAGAGAGGGAGGGAGGAATAGAGAGAGGGAGGGAGGATGGGGGAGAGAGAGAGGGAGGGAGGACGGGGGAGAGAGAGAGGGAGGGAGGAAGGGGGAGAGAGAGAGGCATAGAGTGAGATGGTTAGATTGAGGTTCCTGAAAAGCGCTAAGTGCCTGTTCTTCACAACAAGTTCCAATGAATCACTTGTAGTGGGGGAGAGAGAAGGAGGGAGACAGAGAGACAGAGATGACAGGCCAGTCAGAGAGACAGAGATGACAGGCCAGTCAGAGAGACAGAGAGAGATGACAGGCCAGTCAGAGAGACAGAGAGAGATGACAGGCCAGTCAGAGAGACAGAGATGACAGGCCAGTCAGAGAGACAGAGAGAGATGACAGGCCAGTCAGAGAGACAGAGAGAGATGACAGGCCAGTCAGAGAGACAGAGAGAGATGACAGGCCAGTCAGAGAGACAGAGATGACAGGCCAGTCAGAGAGACAGAGAGAGATGACAGGCCAGTCAGAGAGACAGAGAGAGATGACAGGCCAGTCAGAGAGACAGAGATGACAGGCCAGTCAGAGAGACAGAGAGAGATGACAGGCCAGTCAGAGAGACAGAGAGAGATGACAGGCCAGTCAGAGAGACAGAGAGAGATGACAGGCCCGTCAGAATCAGAGAAATGACAGGCCAGTCAGAGAGACAGAGAGAGATGACAGACCAGTCAGAGAGAGTAGAAGCATCTGGAAGGAGCAAGGGGCATGATGCCCGACATTACTCTGCTGTCACACACACACACACACACACACACACACACACACACACAAACACAACGGACAAAGACGGTGTGTGGAAACAGCTGCCATCTGTGTGTGAGATGCTCAACTCACCTTGAGGTCTGAAACATCCTTGTAGCACTTCTCCGAGCGGGTGTGGTCTGACAGCTGAACGTTCCAGAAGCAGGGCAGCTGGTGAACCAGGAAGGGGTTCTGTTTGATCACGGCGTTGAAGATGTCCTGCAGACACACACACAGATCAGACCTTAGTGTAGATAACAGATACAGAGATCAGACCTTAGTGTAGATAACAGATAGAGAGATCAGACCTTACAGATCAGACCTTAGTGTAGATAACAGATAGAGAGATCGGACCTTAGTGTAGATAACATATAGAGAGATCAGACCTTACAGATCAGACCTTAGTGTAGATAACAGATAGAGAGATCAGACCTTACAGATCAGACCTTAGTGTAGATAACAGATAGAGAGACCATACCTTACAGATCAGACCTTAGTGTAGATAACAGATAGAGAGATCAGACCTTACAGAGCAGACCTTAGTGTAGATAACAGATAGAGAGATCAGACCTTACAGATCAGACATTAGTGTAGATAACAGATAGAGAGTACAGACCTTACAGATCAGACCTTAGTGTAGATAACAGATAGAGAGATCAGACCTTACAGATCAGACATTAGTGTAGATAACAGATAGAGACCAGACCTCACAGACCTTAGGTGAAATAGACACTGTCTTGGCACCGTTGTGGAAATTCATACCGATAGAGACTTTGTCATTTCTTCAAACAATCATCTTTATTCATTATCGATTAATTATGCCAATAATGAGACGAGTCAAGCCAACACTCTGGACTGTTGGGCCGATCAGCCAAACCTGATAATGTAAACCAGATATCTTATAGAGGACATCTAAAAAAAATGCTTAGTCATGGCTGGTTCCACCCCTCCCATCTCTATCTCCAGTCTCATCTCTATCTCCAGTCTCATCTCTGTCTCCAGTCTCATCTCTGTCTCCAGTCTCATCTCTATCTCCAGTCTCATCTCTGTCTCATCTCTGTCTCCAGTCTCATCTCTATCTCCAGTCTCATCTCTATCTCCAGTCTCATCTCTATCTCCAGTCTCATCTCTGTCTCCAGTCTCATCTCTGTCTCCAGTCTCATCTCTATCTCCAGTCTCATCTCTGTCTCATCTCTGTCTCCAGTCTCATCTCTAACTCCAGTCTCATCTCTATCTCCAGTCGCATCTCTGTCTCCAGTCTCATCTCTGTCTCATCTCTATCTCCAGTCTCATCTCAGTCTCATCTCTATCTCCAGTCTCATCTCTGTCTCCAGTCTCATCTCTGTCTCCAGTCTCATCTCTGTCTCCAGTCTCATCTCTGTCTCCAGTCTCATCTCTGTCTCCAGTCTCATCTCTGTCTCCAGTCTCAACTCTATCTCCAGTCTCATCTCTGTCTCCAGTCTCATCTCTGTCTCATCTCTATCTCCAGTCTCATCTCTGTCTCATCTCTGTCTCCAGTCTCATCTCTATCTCCAGTCTCATCTCTGTCTCCAGTCTCATCTCTGTCTCCAGTCTCATCTCTGTCTCCAGTCTCATCTCTATCTCCAGTCTCATCTCTGTCTCATCTCTGTCTCCAGTCTCATCTCTATCTCCAGTCTCATCTCTATCTCCAGTCTCATCTCTGTCTCCAGTCTCATCTCTGTCTCCAGTCTCATCTCTGTCTCCAGTCTCATCTCTGTCTCATCTCTATCTCCAGTCTCATCTCAGTCTCATCTCTATCTCCAGTCTCATCTCTGTCTCATCTCTGTCTCCAGTCTCATCTCTATCTCCAGTCTCATCTCTGTCTCCAGTCTCATCTCTGTCTCCAGTCTCATCTCTGTCTCCAGTCTCATCTCTGTCTCATCTCTATCTCCAGTCTCATCTCAGTCTCATCTCTATCTACAGTCTCATCTCTGTCTCCAGTCTCATCTCTATCTCCAGTCTCATCTCTATCTCCAGTCTCATCTCTGTCTCCAGTCTCATCTCTGTCTCCAATCTCATCTCTGTCTCCAGTCTCATCTCTGTCTCCAGTCTCATCTCTGTCTCATCTCTATCTCCAGTCTCATCTCAGTCTCATCTCTATCTCCAGTCTCATCTCTGTCTCCAGTCTCATCTCTGTCTCCAGTCTCATCTCTGTCTCATCTCTGTCTCAACATGGTAAACGTGCCGGTCATTAATATGAGCAGCAGCTCTTAAATAAAATCCTTGATGTTTCATTACCATAAAATACTGACGTGTGAAATGTGATAATCCAGACGTTTTAATGGTGAACTTCAAGTAGATCAATACAGGGTGTGTTTATGATTCTGTGTGTGTGTGTGTTACCTGGTCAGCCAGTGATGTAGACAACATGCTCATCAGTTCTCTCTCTGCTGTCAGTCTCCACATCTGTTCCCACCGCAGCTTCCTCAGTCGGTCCAGCAGCAGCAAGATCACACCTGGAACAGAGGTCACATGACTTAACAGACCCAATCAGCAGCAAGATCACACCTGGAACAGAGGTCACATGACTTAACAGACCCAATCAGCAGCAAGATCACACCTGGAACAGAGGTCACATGACTTAACAGACCCAATCAGCAGCAAGATCACACCTGGGACAGAGGTCACATGACTTAACAGACCCAATCAGCAGCAAGATCACACCTGGAACAGAGGTCACATGACTTAACAGACCCAATCAGCAGCAAGATCATACCTGGGACAGAGGTCACATGACTTAACAGACCCAATCAGCAGCCAGATCACACCTGGAACAGAGGTCACATGACTTAACAGACCCAATCAGCAGCCAGATCACACCTGGAACAGAGGTCACATGACTTAACAGACCCAATCAGCAGCAAGATCACACCTGGGACAGAGGTCACATGACTTAACAGACCCAATCAGCAGCAAGATCACACCTGGGACAGAGGTCACATGACTTAACAGACCCAATCAGCAGCAAGATCACACCTGGGACAGAGGTCACATGACTTAACAGACCCAATCAGCAGCAAGATCACACCTGGAACAGAGGTCACATGACTTAACAGACCCAATCAGCAGCAAGATCACACCTGGAACAGAGGTCACATGACTTAACAGACCCAATCAGCAGCAAGATCACACCTGGAACAGAGGTCACATGACTTAACAGACCCAATCAGCAGCAAGATCACACCTGGAACAGAGGTCACATGACTTAACAGTCCCAATCAGCAGGTGAGACATTACCTGAATTAACAGTAATGTCTAACTGAGGTAGCAGAGGGAACAGTCTATGACTTGGGTGGCTGGAGTCTGACAATTTTTAGGTCCTTCCACTGACACCGCCTGGTATAGAGGTCCTGGATGGCAGGAAGCTCAACATATTCTCATCACATTACTTCCTGTGTTACTGAACTCATCTGTTGAAGACGCCATTATTGCCAAATGCCTTAGATAGAGCAGCAATATGGTTTGCTGCTCTGCCTCTCTCTGGGGGCTGAATGGCACCCTATTCCCTATGGGCTCTGGTCAAAAGTAGTGTACTATATAGGGAATAGGGTCCTGGTCTAAAGTAGTGCACTATATAGGGAATAGGGTTCTGGTCTATAGTAGTGTACTATATAGGGAATAGGGTTCTGGTCTAAAGTAGTGCACTATATAGGGAATAGGGCTCTGGTCTAAAGTAGTGTACTATATAGGGAATAGGGCTCTGGTCTATAGTAGTGTACTATATAGGGAATAGGGCCCTGGACTAAAGTAGTGCACTATATAGGGAATAGGGCTCTGGTCTATAGTAGTGTACTATATAGGGAATAGGGCCCTGGACTAAAGTAGTGCACTATATAGGGAATAGGGCTCTGGTCTAAAGTAGTGCACTATATAGGGAATACGGCCCTGTCTAAAGTAGTGCACTACGTAGGGAATAGGGCCCTGTCTAAAGTAGTGTAATATATAGGGAATAGGGCCCTGTCTAAAGTAGTGCACTATATAGGGAATAGGGCTCTGGTCTATAGTAGTGCACTATATAGGGAATACGGCCCTGTCTAAAGTAGTGCACTACGTAGGGAATAGGGCCCTGTCTAAAGTAGTGCACTATATAGGGAATAGGGCCCTGTCTAAAGTAGTGCACTATATAGGGAATAGGGTGAATATAGCACCCTTTGAGACCCAGACTAACTCTAGCTGTAGAAGATCAGCAGGGTGGAGAGAGATGGTTTGTTAGTTCCAGTCCAAGACATTATTCATTCTGTCTCTGTCCCCAAGAAGAGAGGAGGCAGTTTGTTCCAGTTCTCTGTCTCTGTTCCCAAGAAGAGAGGAGGCAGTTTGTTCCAGTCCAAGACATTATTCACTCTGTCTCTGTCCCCAAGAAGAGAGGAGGCAGTTTGTTCCAGTCCAAGACATTATTCACTCTGTCTCTGTCCCCAAGAAGAGAGGAGGCAGTTTGTTCCAGTCCAAGACATTATTCACTCTGTCTCTGTCCCCAAGAAGAGAGGAGGCAGTTTGTTCCAGTCCAAGACATTATTCTGTCTCTGTCCCCAAGAAGAGAGGAGGCAGTTTGTTCCAGTCCAATACATTATTCTCTGTCTCTGTCCCCAAGAAGAGAGGAGGCAGTTTGTTCCAGTCCAAGACATTATTCTCTGTCTCTGTCCCCAAGAAGAGAGGAGGCAGTTTGTTCCAGTCCAAGACATTATTCTCTGTCTCTGTCCCCAAGAAGAGAGGAGGCAGTTTGTTCCAGTCCAAGACATTATTCTGTCTCTGTCCCCAAGAAGAGAGGAGGCAGTTTGTTCCAGTCCAAGACATTATTCTCTGTCTCTGTCCCCAAGAAGAGAGGAGGCAGTTTGTTCCAGTCCAAGACATTATTCTGTCTCTGTCCCCAAGAAGAGAGGAGCCAGTTTGTTCCAGTCCAAGACATTATTCTCTGTCTCTGTCCCCAAGAAGAGAGGAGCCAGTTTGTTCCAGTCCAAGACATTATTCTCTGTCTCTGTCCCCAAGAAGAGAGGAGGCAGTTTGTTCCAGTCCAAGACATTATTCTCTGTCTCTGTCCCCAAGAAGAGAGGAGGCAGTTTGTTCCAGTCCAAGACATGATTCACTCTGTCTCTGTCCTCAAGAAGAGAGGAGGCAGTTTGTTCCAGTCCAAGACATTATTCACTCTGTCTCTGTCCCCAAGAAGAGAGGAGGCAGTTTGTTCCAGTCCAAGACATGATTCACTCTGTCTCTGTCCTCAAGAAGAGAGGAGGCAGTTTGTTCCAGTCCAAGACATGATTCACTCTGTCTCTGTCCCCAAGAAGAGAGGAGGCAGTTTGTTCCAGTCCAAGACATTATTCTCTGTCTCTGTCCCCAAGAAGAGAGGAGGCAGTTTGTTCCAGTCCAAGACATTATTCACTCTGTCTCTGTCCCCAAGAAGAGAGGAGGCAGTTTGTTCCAGTCCAAGACATTATTCACTCTGTCTCTGTCCCCAAGAAGAGAGGAGGCAGTTTGTTCCAGTCCAAGACATTATTCTGTCTCTGTCCCCAAGAAGAGAGGAGGCAGTTTGTTCCAGTCCAAGACATTATTCACTCTGTCTCTGTCCCCAAGAAGAGAGGAGGCAGTTTGTTCCAGTCCAAGACATTATTCACTCTGTCTCTGTCCCCAAGAAGAGAGGAGGCAGTTTGTTCCAGTCCAAGACATTATTCTGTCTCTGTCCCCAAGAAGAGAGGAGGCAGTTTGTTCCAGTCCAAGACATTATTCTCTGTCTCTGTCCCCAAGAAGAGAGGAGGCAGTTTGTTCCAGTCCAAGACATTATTCTCTGTCTCTGTCCCCAAGAAGAGAGGAGGCAGTTTGTTCCAGTCCAAGACATTATTCTCTGTCTCTGTCCCCAAGAAGAGAGGAGGCAGTTTGTTCCAGTCCAAGACATTATTCTGTCTCTGTCCCCAAGAAGAGAGGAGGCAGTTTGTTCCAGTCCAAGACATTATTCTCTGTCTCTGTCCCCAAGAAGAGAGGAGGCAGTTTGTTCCAGTCCAAGACATTATTCTGTCTCTGTCCCCAAGAAGAGAGGAGCCAGTTTGTTCCAGTCCAAGACATTATTCTCTGTCTCTGTCCCCAAGAAGAGAGGAGCCAGTTTGTTCCAGTCCAAGACATTATTCTCTGTCTCTGTCCCCAAGAAGAGAGGAGGCAGTTTGTTCCAGTCCAAGACATTATTCTCTGTCTCTGTCCCCAAGAAGAGAGGAGGCAGTTTGTTCCAGTCCAAGACATGATTCACTCTGTCTCTGTCCTCAAGAAGAGAGGAGGCAGTTTGTTCCAGTCCAAGACATTATTCACTCTGTCTCTGTCCCCAAGAAGAGAGGAGGCAGTTTGTTCCAGTCCAAGACATGATTCACTCTGTCTCTGTCCTCAAGAAGAGAGGAGGCAGTTTGTTCCAGTCCAAGACATGATTCACTCTGTCTCTGTCCCCAAGAAGAGAGGAGGCAGTTTGTTCCAGTCCAAGACATTATTCTCTGTCTCTGTCCCCAAGAAGAGAAGAGCCTGAAGTAATACTTCTGTTATTGGTGAGAAAACTTACAGGCAGCGACAATAAAGTTAGTCATTATCATTGTGAATAAAGTTAGTCATTATCATTGTGAATAAAGTTAGTCATTATCATTGTGAATAAAGTTAGTCATTATCATTGTGAATAAAGTTAGTCATTATCGTTGTGAATAAAGTTAGTCATTATCATTGTGATTGTGAATAGCGTTAGTCATTACCAGTGTGGATAATGTTAGTCATTATCATTGTGAATAAATTTAGTCATTATCGTGGTGAATAAAGTTGGCCATTATCATTGTGAATAAATTTAGTCATTATCGTGGTGAATAAAGTTGGTCATTATCATTGTGAATAAAGTTGGTCATTATCATTGTGAATAAAGTTATTCATTATCATTGTGAATAAAGGTGGTCATTATCATTGTGAATAAAGTTGGCCATTAACATTGTGAATAAAGTTAGTCATTATCATTGTGAATAAAGTTTGTCATTATCGTTGTGAATAAAGTTAGTCATTATCATTGTGAATAAAGTTAGTCATTATCGTTGTGATTGTGAATAAAGTTAGTCATTACCATTGTGAATAAAGTTGGTCATTATCATTGTGAATACAGTTAGTCATTATCATTGTGGATAAAGTTAGTCATTATCATTGTGAATGAAGTTAGTCATTATCATTGCGAATAAAGTTAGCCATTATCATTGTGGATACAGTTAGTCATTATCATTGTGAATAAAGTTAGTCATTATCATTGTGAATAAAGTTAGCCATTATCATTGTGGATACAGTTAGTCATTATCATTGTGAATAAAGTTAGTCATTATCATTGTGGATACAGTTAGTCATTATCATTGTGGATACAGTTAGTCATTATCATTGTGAATAAAGTGAGTCATTATCATTGTGAATAAAGTTTATACAGTTTAAGTTTATACAACAGACGTCTCAAAGGGAAGAAATTACCTTTTTTATTTCATATAGAAAATCCACCGACTGTCCCCCCTCTCTGTGTCTCTCACCTGTATTGAAGATGTAGAAAATCCACCGACTGTCCCCCCTCTCTGTGTGTCTCTCACCTGTATTGAAGATGTAGAAAATCCACTGACTGTCCCCCCTCTCTGTGTGTCTCTCACCTGTATTGAAGCCCCTCTCCAGGGCGGGCCAGGGCCGGTGATTCTTCCACAGGTTCCCCAGGTACCAGTCACTCTGGTTCTCCACCAGACCTAGAACCTGCTGACCTAGAACACAGAACACTCAGGTTACTATGGTTCCCCAGGTACCAGTCACTCTGGTTCTCCACCAGACCTAGAAACTGGAAAAGAGAGACGCACAGGTTACTACCAAGGGCTGCTCTATAGAAGAGTAATGTCTCATTATCATAATTACCCACCAGGGGGCGCTGTGGAGTCACCTGTCAAACAACACTCAGGTTACTACCAAGGGCTGCTCTATAGAAGAGTAATGTCTCATTATCATAATTACCCACCAGGGGGCGCTGTGGAGTCACCTGTCAAACAACACTCAGGTTACTACCAAGGGCTGATGTATAGACGTGCATAGAGAACACACAAACAATGCTGCACCATAGAGTAGCATTGGATCGTTATAACAATCACCCACCAGAGGGCGCTATGGAGTCAGCTGCTCAACAAGCTGTTAGTAGAGCCCATCCACTGATGTTGAATCAATTGCAAGAAATAAAGAGAAATGAATGGTGCCTTTTGAGCAAGACAATCTGCTCACATTGAGTTAAAGCTGATTGAGTAGATAAAGGTAAGAACAGAGAGAGAGGTGGAACATCTAGTCACGAAAGAGTGGAGGGGTCGTGGAGTACAGGAGCTCAGGGAGGACTGGAAGGGGAGGTATCATCTTGGAGGAGAGGGAGGTATCATCTTGGAGGAGAGGGAGGGATCATCTTGGATGAGAGGGAGGGATCATCTTGGAGGAGAAGGAGGGATCATCTTGGAGGAGAGGAGAGGGATCATCTTGGAGGAGAGGAGAGGGATCATCTTGGAGGAGCGGAGAGGGAGGTATCATCTTGGAGGAGAGGGAGGGATCATCTTGGAGGAGAGGGAGGGATCATCTTGGAGGAGAGGAGAGGGATCATCTTGGAGGAGAGGAGAGGGATCATCTTGGAGGAGAAGGAGGGATCATCTTGGAGGAGAGGGAGGGATCATCTTGGAGGAGAGGAAAGGGATCATCTTGGAGGAGAGGAGAGGGAGGTATCATTTTGGAGGAGAGGGAGGTATCATCTTGGAGGAGAGGAGAGGGAGGGATCATCTTGGAGGAGAGGAGAGGGAGGTATAATCTTGGAGGAGAGGAGAGGGAGGTATCATCTTGGAGGAGAGGAGAGGGAGGGATCATCTTGGAGGAGAGGAGAGGGAGGGATCATCTTGGAGGAGAGGAGAGGGAGGTATCATCTTGGAGGAGAGGAGAGGGAGGTATCATCTTGGAGGAGAGGAGAGGTATCATCTTGGAGGAGAGGACAGGGATAATCTTGGAGGAGAGGAGAGGGATCATCTTGGAGGAGAGGAGAGGGAGGTATCATCTTGGAGGAGAGGAGAGGGAGGGATCATCTTGGAGGAGAGGAGAGGGAGTTATCATCTTGGAGGAGAGGAGAGGGAGGTATCATCTTGGAGGAGAGGAGAGGGAGGGATCATCTTGGAGGAGAGGAGAGGGAGGTATAATCTTGGAGGAGAGGAGAGGGAGGTATCATCTTGGAGGAGAGGAGAGGGAGGGATCATCTTGGAGGAGAGGAGAGGGAGGGATCATCTTGGAGGAGAGGAGAGGGAGGTATCATCTTGGAGGAGAGGAGAGGGAGGTATCATCTTGGAGGAGAGGAGAGGTATCATCTTGGAGGAGAGGAGAGGGATAATCTTGGAGGAGAGGAGAGGGATCATCTTGGAGGAGAGGAGAGGGAGGTATCATCTTGGAGGAGAGGAGAGGGAGGGATCATCTTGGAGGAGAGGAGAGGGAGTTATCATCTTGGAGGAGAGGAGAGGGAGGGATCATCTTGGAGGAGAGGAGAGGGAGTTATCATCTTGGAGGAGAGGAGAGGGAGTTATCATCTTGGAGGAGAGGAGAGGGAGGTATCATCTTGGAGGAGAGGAGAGGAGAGGGAGGTATCATCTTGGAGGAGAGGAGAGGGAGTTATCATCTTGGAGGAGAGGAGAGGGAGGTATCATCTTGGAGGAGAGGAGAGGAGAGGGAACATCTTGGAGGAGAGGAGAGGGAGGGATCATCTTGGAGGAGAGGGAGGGATCATCTTGGAGGGGAGGGAGGTATCATCTTGGAGGAGAGGGAGGGATCATCTTGGAGGAGAGGAGAGGGAGGGATCATCTTGGAGGAGAGGAGAGGGATCATCTTGGAGGAGAGGGAGGGATCATCTTGGAGGAGAGGGAGGGATCATCTTGGAGGAGAGGAGAGGGAGGGATCATCTGGAGGAGAGGAGCGGGATCATCTTGGAGGAGAGGAGAGGGATCATCTTGGAGGAGCGGAGAGGAGAGGGATAATCTTGGAGGAGAGGGAGGGATCATCTTGGAGGGGAGGGAGGTATCATCTTGGAGGAGAGGGAGGGATCATCTTGAAGGAGAGGAGAGGGAGGGATCATCTTGGAGGGGAGGAGAGGGAGGGATCATCTTGGAGGAGAGGAGAGGGATCATCTTGGAGGAGAGGAGAGGGAGGTATCATCTTGGAGGAGAGGGAGGGATCATCTTGGAGGAGAGGGAGGGATCATCTTGGAGGAGAGGGAGGGATCATCTTGGAGGAGAGGGATGGATCATCTTGGAGGAGCGGAGAGGGAGGGATCATCTTGGAGGAGAGGAGAGGGATCATCTTGGAGGAGAGGAGAGGGAGGTATCATCTTGGAGGAGAGGAGAGGGAGGTATCATCTTGGAGGAGAGGAGAGGGAGGGATCATCTTGGAGGAGAGGAGAGGGAGGTATCATCTTGGAGGAGAGGGAGGGATCATCTTGGAGGGGAGGAGAGGGAGGTATCATCTTGGAGGGGAGGAGAGGGAGGTATCATCTTGGAGGAGAGGAGAGGGAGGGATCATATTGGAGGAGAGGAGAGGGAGTTATCATCTTGGAGGAGAGGAGAGGGAGTTATCATCTTGGAGGAGAGGAGAGGGAGTTATCATCTTGGAGGAGAGGAGAGGGAGGTATCATCTTGGAGGAGAGGAGAGGAGAGGGAGGTATCATCTTGGAGGAGAGGAGAGGGAGTTATCATCTTGGAGGAGAGGAGAGGGAGGTATCATCTTGGAGGAGAGGAGAGGAGAGGAGAGGGAACATCTTGGAGGAGAGGAGAGGGAGGGATCATCTTGGAGGAGAGGGAGGGATCATCTTGGAGGGGAGGGAGGTATCATCTTGGAGGAGAGGGAGGGATCATCTTGGAGGAGAGGAGAGGGAGGGATCATCTTGGAGGAGAGGAGAGGGATCATCTTGGAGGAGAGGGAGGGATCATCTTGGAGGAGAGGAGAGGAGAGGGAACATCTTGGAGGAGAGGAGAGGGAGGGATCATCTTGGAGGAGAGGGAGGGATCATCTTGGAGGGGAGGGAGGTATCATCTTGGAGGAGAGGGAGGGATCATCTTGGAGGAGAGGAGAGGGAGGGATCATCTTGGAGGAGAGGAGAGGGATCATCTTGGAGGAGAGGGAGGGATCATCTTGGAGGAGAGGGAGGGATCATCTTGGAGGAGAGGAGAGGGAGGGATCATCTGGAGGAGAGGAGCGGGATCATCTTGGAGGAGAGGAGAGGGATCATCTTGGAGGAGCGGAGAGGAGAGGGATAATCTTGGAGGAGCGGAGAGGGAGGGATCATCTTGGAGGAGAGGGAGGGATCATCTTGGAGGGGAGGGAGGTATCATCTTGGAGGAGAGGGAGGGATCATCTTGGAGGAGAGGAGAGGGAGGGATCATCTTGGAGGGGAGGAGAGGGAGGGATCATCTTGGAGGAGAGGAGAGGGATCATCTTGGAGGAGAGGAGAGGGAGGTATCATCTTGGAGGAGAGGGAGGGATCATCTTGGAGGAGAGGGAGGGATCATCTTGGAGGAGAGGGAGGGATCATCTTGGAGGAGAGGGATGGATCATCTTGGAGGAGCGGAGAGGGAGGGATCATCTTGGAGGAGAGGAGAGGGATCATCTTGGAGGAGAGGAGAGGGAGGTATCATCTTGGAGGAGAGGAGAGGGAGGTATCATCTTGGAGGAGAGGAGAGGGAGGGATCATCTTGGAGGAGAGGAGAGGGAGGTATCATCTTGGAGGAGAGGGAGGGATCATCTTGGAGGGGAGGAGAGGGAGGTATCATCTTGGAGGGGAGGAGAGGGAGGTATCATCTTGGAGGAGAGGAGAGGGAGGGATCATCTTGGAGGAGAGGAGAGGAGAGGGAGGTATCATCTTGGAGGAGAGGAGAGGGAGTTATCATCTTGGAGGAGAGGAGAGGGAGGTATCATCTTGGAGGAGAGGAGAGGAGAGGAGAGGGAACATCTTGGAGGAGAGGAGAGGGAGGGATCATCTTGGAGGAGAGGGAGGGATCATCTTGGAGGGGAGGGAGGTATCATCTTGGAGGAGAGGGAGGGATCATCTTGGAGGAGAGGAGAGGGAGGGATCATCTTGGAGGAGAGGAGAGGGATCATCTTGGAGGAGAGGGAGGGATCATCTTGGAGGAGAGGGAGGGATCATCTTGGAGGAGAGGAGAGGGAGGGATCATCTGGAGGAGAGGAGAGGGATCATCTTGGAGGCGAGGAGAGGGATCATCTTGGAGGAGCGGAGAGGAGAGGGATAATCTTGGAGGAGCGGAGAGGGAGGGATCATCTTGGAGGAGAGGGAGGGATCATCTTGGAGGGGAGGGAGGTATCATCTTGGAGGAGAGGGAGGGATCATCTTGGAGGAGAGGAGAGGAAGGGATCATCTTGGAGGGGAGGAGAGGGAGGGATCATCTTGGAGGAGAGGAGAGGGATCATCTTGGAGGAGAGGAGAGGGAGGTATCATCTTGGAGGAGAGGGAGGGATCATCTTGGAGGAGAGGGAGGGATCATCTTGGAGGAGAGTGAGGGATCATCTTGGAGGAGAGGGATGGATCATCTTGGAGGAGCGGAGAGGGAGGGATCATCTTGGAGGAGAGGAGAGGGATCATCTTGGAGGAGAGGAGAGGGAGGTATCATCTTGGAGGAGAGGAGAGGGAGGTATCATCTTGGAGGAGAGGAGAGGGAGGGATCATCTTGGAGGAGAGGAGAGGGAGGTATCATCTTGGAGGAGAGGGAGGGATCATCTTGGAGGAGAGGAGAGGGATCATCTTGGAGGGGAGGAGAGGGAGTGATCATCTTGGAGGAGAGGGAGGGATCATCTTGGAGGAGAGGAGAGGGAGGGATCATCTGGAGGAGAGGAGAGGGATGATCTTGGAGGAGAGGAGAGGGAGGGATCATCTTGGAGGGGAGGAGAGGGAGGGATCATCTTGGAGGAGAGGGAGGGATCATCTTGGAGGAGAGGAGAGGGAGGGATCATCTTGGAGGAGAGGAGAGGGAGGGATCATCTTGGAGGAGAGGAGAGGGATCATCTGGAGGAGAGGAGAGGGATGATCTTGGAGGAGAGGAGAGGGAGGGATCATCTTGGAGGGGAGGAGAGGGAGGGATCATCTTGGAGGAGAGGAGAGGGAGGGATCATCTTGGAGGAGAGGAGAGGGAGGGATCATCTTGGAGGAGAGGAGAGGGAGGGATCATCTTGGAGGAGAGGGAGGGATCATCTTGGAGGAGAGGGAGGGATCATCTTGGAGGAGAGGGATCATCTTGGAGGAGAGGGATCATCTTGGAGGAGAGGAGAGGGATCATCTTGGAGGAGAGGGATCATCTTGGAGGAGAGGGAGGGATCATCTTGGAGGAGAGGGATCATCTTGGAGGAGAGGGATCATCTTGGAGGAGAGGAGAGGGATCATCTTGGAGGAGAGGAGAGGGAGGGATCATCTTGGAGGAGAGGGATCATCTTGGAGGAGAGGGATGTGTATCTCACTGATCATCCCTAAAGCCAACACCTCATTTGGCCGCCTTTCGTTCCAGTTCTCTGCTGCCTGTGACTGGAACGAATTGCAAAAATCGCTGAAGTTGGAGACTTTTATCTCCCTCACCAACTTCAAACATCTGCTATCCGAGCAGCTAACCGATCGCTGCAGCTGTACATAGTCTATTGGTAAATAGCCCACCCATTTTCACCTACCTCATCCCCATACTGTTTTTATTTATTTATTTTTATTTTTCTGCTCTTTTGCACACCAATCTCTACCTGTACATAACCATCTGATCATTTATCACTCCAGTGTTAATCTGCATAATTGTAATTATTTGCCTACCTTCTCATGCCTTTTGCACACAATGTATATATAGACTCCCCTTTTTTCTACTGTGTTATTGACTTGTTAATTGTTTACTCCATGTGTAACTCTGTGTTGTCTGTTCACACTGCTATGCCTTATCTTGGCCAGGTCGCAGTTGCAAATGAGAACTTGTTCTCAACTAGCCTACCTGGTTAAATAAAGGTGAAATAAAAAAAAATAAAATAAAAAGGGATAATCTTGGAGGAGAGGGATCATCTTGGAGGAGAGGAGAGGGATCATCTTGGAGGAGAGGAGAGGGATCATCTTGGAGGAGAAGGAGGGATCATCTTGGAGGAGAGGAGAGGGAGGGATCATCTTGGAGGAGAGGAGAGGGAGTTATCATCTTGGAGGAGAGGAGAGGGAGTTATCATCTTGGAGGAGAGGAGAGGGAGTTATCATCTTGGAGGAGAGGAGAGGGAGTTATCATCTTGGAGGAGAGGAGAGGAGAGGGAGGTATCATCTTGGAGGAGAGGAGAGGAGAGGGAGGTATCATCTTGGAGGAGAGGAGAGGGAGTTATCATCTTGGAGGAGAGGAGAGGGAGGGATCATCTTGGAGGAGAGGGAGGGATCATCTTGGAGGGGAGGGAGGTATCATCTTGGAGGAGAGGGAGGGATCATCTTGGAGGAGAGGGAGGGATCATCTTGGAGGAGAGGAGAGGGATCATCTTGGAGGAGAGGGAGGGATCATCTTGGAGGAGAGGGAGGGATCATCTTGGAGGAGAGGAGAGGGAGGGATCATCTGGAGGAGAGGAGAGGGATCATCTTGGAGGAGAGGAGAGGGATCATCTTGGAGGAGCGGAGAGGAGAGGGATAATCTTGGAGGAGCGGAGAGGGAGGGATCATCTTGGAGGAGAGGGAGGGATCATCTTGGAGGGGAGGGAGGTATCATCTTGGAGGAGAGGGAGGGATCATCTTGGAGGAGAGGGAGGGATCATCTTGGAGGGGAGGGAGGTATCATCTTGGAGGAGAGGGAGGGATCATCTTGGAGGAGAGGAGAGGAAGGGATCATCTTGGAGGGGAGGAGAGGGAGGGATCATCTTGGAGGGGAGGAGAGGGAGGGATCATCTTGGAGGAGAGGAGAGGGAGGTATCATCTTGGAGGAGAGGGAGGGATTCTCTTGGAGGAGAGGGAGGGATCATCTTGGAGGAGAGTGAGGGATCATCTTGGAGGAGAGGGATGGATCATCTTGGAGGAGCGGAGAGGGAGGGATCATCTTGGAGGAGAGGAGAGGGATCATCTTGGAGGAGAGGAGAGGGAGGTATCATCTTGGAGGAGAGGAGAGGGAGGTATCATCTTGGAGGAGAGGAGAGGGAGGGATCATCTTGGAGGAGAGGAGAGGGAGGTATCATCTTGGAGGAGAGGGAGGGATCATCTTGGAGGAGAGGAGAGGGATCATCTTGGAGGGGAGGAGAGGGAGTGATCATCTTGGAGGAGAGGGAGGGATCATCTTGGAGGAGAGGAGAGGGAGGGATCATCTGGAGGAGAGGAGAGGGATGATCTTGGAGGAGAGGAGAGGGAGGGATCATCTTGGAGGGGAGGAGAGGGAGGGATCATCTTGGAGGAGAGGGAGGGATCATCTTGGAGGAGAGGAGAGGGAGGGATCATCTTGGAGGAGAGGAGAGGGAGGGATCATCTTGGAGGAGAGGAGAGGGATCATCTGGAGGAGAGGAGAGGGATGATCTTGGAGGAGAGGAGAGGGAGGGATCATCTTGGAGGGGAGGAGAGGAAGGGATCATCTTGGAGGAGAGGAGAGGGAGGGATCATCTTGGAGGAGAGGAGAGGGAGGGATCATCTTGGAGGAGAGGAGAGGGAGGGATCATCTTGGAGGAGAGGGAGGGATCATCTTGGAGGAGAGGGAGGGATCATCTTGGAGGAGAGGGATCATCTTGGAGGAGAGGGATCATCTTGGAGGAGAGGAGAGGGATCATCTTGGAGGAGAGGGATCATCTTGGAGGAGAGGGAGGGATCATCTTGGAGGAGAGGGATCATCTTGGAGGAGAGGGATCATCTTGGAGGAGAGGAGAGGGATCATCTTGGAGGAGAGGAGAGGGAGGGATCATCTTGGAGGAGAGGGATCATCTTGGAGGAGAGGGATCATCTTGGAGGAGAGGGATCATCTTGGAGGAGAGGAGAGGGATCATCTTGGAGGAGAGGAGAGGGATCATCTTGGAGGAGAAGGAGGGATCATCTTGGCACAGGGGTTTGGGGTGAGTTGAGGTAGGGGTTATTGAAGAGATAGAGGATGAAGGGATGGAAGGAAGGCAGCTCTAATGAAGACTAAGGAAGATTAATGAGGGACTATTGGAGTGTGTGTGTGTGTGTGTGTGTGTGTGTGTGTGTGTGTGTGTGTGTGTGTTGCAGCTGCTAGTCAAACAGCAAAGAGCAGACGGGCTTTAGATGTCGTGAAAACAAAGCCCACGGCTCTGTTACTCTCTGAGACAATCAGAGGGGAAGGACACTCAATTCAATTCAATTCAATTCAAGGGCTTTATTGGCATGGGAAACATGTGTTAACATTGCCAAAGCAAGTGAGGTACACTCTCTCTCCCTCAAAGTATTTCTCAGAGTCACTCTCTCTCTCTGTATGTCCAAGTGTCTCTCTCAGTACGTCCCAGTCTCTCTCTCTCTCTCTCTCAGTATGTCCCAGTCTGTCTGTCTGTCTGTCTGTCTGTCTGTCTGTCTGTATGGCCCAGTCTCCCTCCCTCCCTCCCTCCCAGTATTTCACAGTATTTCCCAGTCCCTCAGAGACCTGAGTAGCGGGGAGGAAGACACACTTATAAACAGATACTCAGAGATGTCAACTAGAGACTTGGGGGAATTCAGAAATCAAAGAGTGTATATTCCATTTGCTTTAGTATTTGTCACCTGTGAGTGACACGCAGATGAATCAAACAATCTCTCCCTTTACAGATGCATTCCTTCTAAACAGAGGCTTTTCACTGCGGAAATGATCAACTTCTAGTCTGGAGGGATGTAGATCCCAAACCACTGTTGTGAAAACCCTCCTCTTCAAGTCAGCCAGACAAGACAAGGGGAAAGGAAACACCAAACAACTAAATCAATACAATCATTTTATCAGCTTCAACAAAGATGGGTCTCTCTGTGCCACTTCGAGAGCAGACGAGATTAAAATAACCCCCCCCCCATTTTAAAATCCGCCCCAATTCTCCAACCCCCTTTTCAGAAAGAATTCCCAGAGCTTGTCTCATATTTTCTAGAAGTTTCCAGTCCCCCCCGTCCACATATTCAGTACAGTAACTTTTCTTCTTCTCTTCACAGACAATTAACTTGTATTGTTACTGGTTAGTGGATATTGATCCTCCAATCAGAGATGTTGGCATTGTGATGTCATTGTTACTGGTTAGTGGATATTGATCCTCCAATCAGAGATGTTGGCATTGTGATGTCATTGTTACTGGTTAGTGGATATTGATCCTCCAATCAGAGATGTTGGCATTGTGATGTCATTGTTACTGGTTAGTGGATATTGATCCTCCAATCAGAGATGTTGGCATTGTGATGTCATTGTTACTGGTTAGTGGATATTGATCCTCCAATCAGAGATGTTGGCATTGTGATGTCATTGTTACTGGTTAGTGGATATTGATCCTCCAATCAGAGATGTTGGCATTGTGATGTCATTGTTACTGGTTAGTGGATATTGATCCTCCAATCAGAGATGTTGGCATTGTGATGTCATTGTTACTGGTTAGTGGATATTGATCCTCCAATCAGAGATGTTGGCATTGTGATGTCATTGTTACTGGTTAGTGGATATTGATCCTCCAATCAGAGATGTTGGCATTGTGATGTCATTGATACTGGTTAGTGGATATTGATCCTCCAATCAGAGATGTTGGCATTGTGATGTCATTGTTACTGGTTAGTGGATATTGATCCTCCAATCAGAGATGTTGGCATTGTGATGTCATTGTTACTGGTTAGTGGATATTGATCCTCCAATTAGAGATGTTGGCATTGTGATGTCATTGTTACTGGTTAGTGGATATTGATCCTCCAATCAGAGATGTTGGCATTGTGATGTCATTGTTACTGGTTAGTGGATATTGATCCTCCAATCAGAGATGTTGGCATTGTGATGTCATTGTTACTGGTTAGTGGATATTGATCCTCCAATCAGAGATGTTGGCATTGTGATGTCATTGTTACTGGTTAGTGGATATTGATCCTCCAATCAGAGATGTTGGCATTGTGATGTCATTGATACTGGTTAGTGGATATTGATCCTCCAATCAGAGATGTTGGCATTGTGATGTCATTGTTACTGGTTAGTGGATATTGATCCTCCAATCAGAGATGTTGGCATTGTGATGTCATTGTTACTGGTTAGTGGATATTGATCCTCCAATTAGAGATGTTGGCATTGTGATGTCATTGTTACTGGTTAGTGGATATTGATCCTCCAATCAGAGATGTTGGCATTGTGATGTCATTGTTACTGGTTAGTGGATATTGATCCTCCAATCAGAGATGTTGGCATTGTGATGTCATTGTTACTGGTTAGTGGATATTGATCCTCCAATCAGAGATGTTGGCATTGTGATGTCATTGTTACTGGTTAGTGGATATTGATCCTCCAATCAGAGATGTTGGCATTGTGATGTCATTGATACTGGTTAGTGGATATTGATCCTCCAATCAGAGATGTTGGCATTGTGATGTCATTGTTACTGGTTAGTGGATATTGATCCTCCAATCAGAGATGTTGGCATTGTGATGTCATTGTTACTGGTTAGTGGATATTGATCCTCCAATTAGAGATGTTGGCATTGTGATGTCATTGTTACTGGTTAGTGGATATTGATCCTCCAATCAGAGATGTTGGCATTGTGATGTCATTGATACTGGTTAGTGGATATTGATCCTCCAATCAGAGATGTTGGCATTGTGATGTCATTGTTACTGGTTAGTGGATATTGATCCTCCAATCAGAGATGTTGGCATTGTGATGTCATTGTTACTGGTTAGTGGATATTGATCCTCCAATCAGAGATGTTGGCATTGTGATGTCATTGTTACTGGTTAGTGGATATTGATCCTCCAATCAGAGATGTTGGCATTGTGATGTCATTGTTACTGGTTAGTGGATATTGATCCTCCTATCAGAGATGTTGGCATTGTGACGTCATTGTTACTGGTTAGTGGATATTGATCCTCCAATCAGAGATGTTGGCATTGTGACGTCATTGTTACTGGTTAGTGGATATTGATCCTCCAATCAGAGATGTTGGCATTGTGACGTCATTGTTACTGGTTAGTGGATATTGATCCTCCAATCAGAGATGTTGGCATTGTGACGTCATTGTTACTGGTTAGTGGATATTGATCCTCCAATCAGAGATGTTGGCATTGTGACGTCATTGTTACTGGTTAGTGGATATTGATCCTCCAATCAGAGATGTTGGCATTGTGACGTCATTGTTACTGGTTAGTGGATATTGATCCTCCAATCAGAGATGTTGGCATTGTGACGTCATTGTTACTGGTTAGTGGATATTGATCCTCCAATCAGAGATGTTGGCATTGTGACGTCATTGTTACTGGTTAGTGGATATTGATCCTCCAATCAGAGATGTTGGCATTGTGACGTCATTGTTACTGGTTAGTGGATATTGATCCTCCAATCAGAGATGTTGGCATTGTGACGTCATTGATACTGGTTAGTGGATATTGATCCTCCAATCAGAGATGTTGGCATTGTGACGTCATTGTTACTGGTTAGTGGATATTGATCCTCCAATCAGAGATGTTGGCATTGTGATGTCATTGTTACTGGTTAGTGGATATTGATCCTCCAATCAGAGATGTTGGCATTGTGATGTCATTGATACTGGTTAGTGGATATTGATCCTCCAATCAGAGATGTTGGCATTGTGATGTCATTGTTACTGGTTAGTGGATATTGATCCTCCAATCAGAGATGTTGGCATTGTGATGTCATTGTTACTGGTTAGTGGATATTGATCCTCCAATCAGAGATGTTGGCATTGTGATGTCATTGTTACTGGTTAGTGGATATTGATCCTCCAATCAGAGATGTTGGCATTGTGATGTCATTGTTACTGGTTAGTGGATATTGATCCTCCAATCAGAGATGTTGGCATTGTGATGTCATTGTTACTGGTTAGTGGATATTGATCCTCCAATCAGAGATGTTGGCATTGTGATGTCATTGTTACTGGTTAGTGGATATTGATCCTCCAATCAGAGATGTTGGCATTGTGATGTCACCCCCCCCCCCCGGACCAAAATGAGATTCAATAACTTCTATATATAGATTAGCAGTTGAGACAGAGAAAATACATTCACAAAACCTTTGTCCCAAATGGCTCTCTACTCCCTACATAGTGCACCACAGACCCTATGGATCCCGGTCTAAAGTAGTGCACTATAGTTGACCACAGACCCTATGGATCCCGGTCTAAAGTAGTGCACTATAGTTGACCACAGACCCTATGGATCCCAGTCTAAAGCAGTGCACTATAGTTGACCACAGACCCTATGGATCCCAGTCTAAAGTAGTGCACTATAAAGGGAATAGGGTGCCATTTGGGATTCAGACTAAGATAACAGAATGCATGGTGTATCTATTGGCAGTCTTCTTTAGACAGTGATTCTTAGCAGGGAATCCATACGCTATCTTCTACCAGTAGAGGGAACTTATCACATCTTCATTACATGTGGAGAAGAATAGAGAGAGACAAAGAGAGACAGAGAGAGACAGAGAGAGAGAGAGGGACAGGGAGAGAGACAGAGAGAGACAGAGAGAGAGAGAGACAGGGAGAGACAGAGACAAAGAGAGACAGAGAGACAAAGAGAGAGAGAGAGACAGAGAGAGACAGAGACAAAGAGGGAGACAAAGAGAGACAGAGAGAGACAGAGAGACAAAGAGAGACAGAGAGACAAAGAGACAGAGAGAGCGAGGGACAGGGAGAGAGACAGAGAGACAAAGAGAGATAGAGAGAGACAAAGAGAGACAGAGAGAGACAGAGAGAGAGGGAGACAAAGAGAGACAGAGAGAGGCAGGGAGACAAAGAGAGACAGAGAGACAAAGATAGACAGAGAGAGAGAGAGATAGAGAGAGGGAGACAGAGAGAGAGAGCGCGAGAGAGAGACAGAGAGAGAGAGAGGGACAGGGAGAGAGAGAGAGAGAAACAGAGAGAAACAGAGATCTGTGGGTCTGGTAGTTTTCTCGAGTTCTACTGCTGCTGACAGATGAATGATAATGTCCAAGGTCACCAGAGACAATGAGGCAGACGTCCACAGGCTCACGCATTACACCCATCTACAGCTTCCTTCACTTGTTCCCAGAAACCACCACCATCTACAGCTTCCTTCACTTGTTCCCAGAAACCACCACCATGTCCACCATGAACAGCTTCCTTCACTTGTTCCCAGAAACCACCACCATGTCAACCATCTACAGCTTCCGTCACTTGTTCCCAGAAACCACCACCATCTACAGCTTCCTTCACTTGTTCCCAGAAACCACCACCATCTACAGCCTCCTTCACTTGTTCCCAGAAACCACCACCATGTCCTCCATCTACAGCTTCCTTCACTTGTTCCCAGAAACCACCACCATGTCCACCATCTACAGCTTCCTTCACTTGTTCCCAGAAACCACCACCATGTCCTCCATCTACAGCTTCCTTCACTTGTTCCCAGAAACCACCACCATGTCCACCATCTACAGCTTCCTTCACTTGTTCCCAGAAACCACCACCATGTCCACCATCTACAGCTTCCTTCACTTGTTCCCAGAAACCACCACCATGTCCACCATCTACAGCTTCCTTCACTTGTTCCCAGAAACCACCACCATGTCCACCATCTACAGCTTCCTTCACTTGTTCCCAGAAACCACCACCATGTCCACCATCTACAGCTTCCTTCACTTGTTCCCAGAAACCACCACCATCTACAGCTTCCTTCACTTGTTCCCAGAAACCACCACCATCTACAGCCTCCTTCACTTGTTCCCAGAAACCACCACCATCTACAGCCTCCTTCACTTGTTCCCAGAAACCACCACCATCTACAGCTTCCTTCACTTGTTCCCAGAAACCACCACCATGTCCACCATCTACAGCTTCCTTCACTTGTTCCCAGAAACCACCACCATGTCCACCATCTACAGCTTCTTTCACTTGTTCCCAGAAACCACCACCATGTCCACCATCTACAGCTTCCTTCACTTGTTCCCAGAAACCACTACCATCTACAGCTTCCTTCACTTGTTCCCAGAAACCACCACCATGTCCACCATCTACAGCTTCCTTCACTTGTTCCCAGAAACCACCACCATGTCCACCATCTACAGCTTCCTTCACTTGTTCCCAGAAACCACCACCATGTCCACCATCTACAGCTTCCTTCACTTGTTCCCAGAAACCACCACCATGTCCACCATCTACAGCTTCCTTCACTTGTTCCCAGAAACCACCACCATGTCCACCATCTACAGCTTCCTTCACTTGTTCCCAGAAACCACCACCATCTCCACCATCTACAGCTTCCTTCACTTGTTCCCAGAAACCACCACCATCTACAGCTTCCTTCACTTGTTCCCAGAAACCACCACCATGTCCTCCATCTACAGCTTCCTCCACTTGTTCCCAGAAACCACCACCATCTACAGCTTCCTTCACTTGTTCCCAGAAACCACCACCATCTACAGCTTCCTTCACTTGTTCCCAGAAACCACCACCATGTCCTCCATCTACAGCTTCCTTCACTTGTTTCCAGAAACCACCACCATGTCCTCCATCTACAGCTTCCTTCACTTGTTCACAGAAACCACCAAAACATCCACAGACTGAAGGTGAAAGACTTCAGAAAGTACCAGAGGACGAGACAAAGCCAACTAGCGGGCGGAGACAAACCTGTCCTTCCTTCCCTCTTCCAGTACCAGAGGACGAGACAAAGCCAAAGCCAACTAGCGGAGACAAACCTATCCTTCCTTCCCTCTTCCAGTACCAGAGGACGAGACAAAGCCAACTAGCGGAGACAAACCTGTCCTTCCTTCCCTCTTCCAGTACCAGAGGACGAGACAAAGCCAACTAGCGGAGACAAACCTGTCCTTCTTTCCCTCTTCCAGTACCAGAGGACGAGACAAAGCCAACTAGCGGGCGGAGACAAACCTGTCCTTCCTTCCCTCTTCCAGTACCAGAGGACGACACAAATACAACACTATCCCCTATGTAGTGCACTACATTGGACCACGATCCATAGGGAATAGGGTGCCATTTTTGGTGGGGACACAAGCTAAGTGAGGGAACACCTCGTACACTTAAAGACACTAATACAGCTAAGTGTTCATACGTCAAGTGCCTGCCTGCCTGCCTGCCTGCCTGCCTGCCTGCCTGCCTCTGCCTGCCTGCCTGCCTGCCTGTCTGTCTGCCTGCCTGCCTGCCTGCCTGCCTGCCTGCCTGCCGCATGGCATTAGTCCTGCCAAGCGGTCATCTCCTGTTCTGACAACAATACTGAGAAGGACAAGGTAGTGATGACTTCATAGGATGTGTGTGTGAATGGTAGGGATGACATTAGACTGGGTGTGAATGGTAGGGATGACATTAGACTGGGTGTGAATGGTAGGGATGACATTAGAGGGTGTGAATGGTAGGGATGACAGAGGGTGTGAATGGTAGGGATGACAGAGGGTGTGAATGGTAGGGATGACATTAGACTGGGTGTGAATGGTAGGGATGACAGAGGGTGTGAATGGTAGGGATGACATTAGAGTGGAAGTAGCAGTCAGTCACTAAAACAACAGAGGAAGTAGCAGTCAGTCAGTAAAACAACAGAGGAAGTAGCAGTCAGTCAGTAAACCCACAGGAAGTAGCAGTCAGTCAGTAAAACCACAGAGGAAGTAGTAGTCAGTCAGTAAAACAACAGAGGAAGTAGCAGTCAGTCTTTAAAACAGAGGAAGTAGCAGTCAGTCAGTAAAACAGAGGAAGTAGCAGTCAGTCACTAAAACAGAGGAAGTAGCAGTCAGTCACTAAAACGGAGGAAGTAGCAGTCAGTCAGTAAAACAGAGGAAGTAGCAGTCAGTCAGTAAAACAGAGGAAGTAGCAGTCAGTCAGTAAAACAGAGGAAGTAGCAGTCAGTAAAACAGAGGAAGTAGCAGTCAGTCAGTAAAACAACAGAGGAAGTAGCAGTCAGTCAGTAAAACAGAGGAAGTAGCAGTCAGTAAAACAGAGGAAGTAGCAGTCAGTCAGTAAAACAACAGAGGAAGTAGCAGTCAGTCTTTAAAACAGAGGAAGTAGCAGTCAGTCTTTAAAACAGAGGAAGTAGCAGTCAGTCAGTAAAACAGAGGAAGTAGCAGTCAGTCAGTAAAACAGAGGAAGTAGCAGTCAGTAAAACAGAGGAAGTAGTAGTCAGTCAGTAAAACAACAGAGGAAGTAGCAGTCAGTCAGTAAAACAACAGAGGAAGTAGCAGTCAGTCAGTAAAACAACAGAGGAAGTAGCAGTCAGTAAAACAACAGAGGAAGTAGCAGTCAGTCACTAAAACAGAGGAAGTAGTAGTCAGTCAGTAAAACAGAGGAAGTAGTAGTCAGTCAGTAAAACAACAGAGGAAGTAGCAGTCAGTAAAACAACAGAGGAAGTAGCAGTCAGTCAGTAAAACAACAGAGGAAGTAGCAGTCAGTAAAACAACAGAGGAAGTAGCAGCCCATCAGTAAAACAACAGAGAGGAAGTAACAGTCAGTCAGTAAAACAGAGGAAGTAGCAGTCAGTCACTAAAGCAGAGGAAGTAGCAGTCAGTAAAACAGAGGAAGTAGCAGTCAGTAAAACAACAGAGGAAGTAGCAGTCAGTCAGTAAAATAACAGAGGAAGTAGCAGTCAGTCAGTAAAACAACAGAGGAAGTAGCAGTCAGTCACTAAAACAGAGGAAATAGCAGTCAGTCACTAAAGCAGAGGAAGTAGCAGTCAGTCAGTAAAACAACAGAGGAAGTAGCAGTCAGTCAGTAAAACAACAGAGGAAGTAGCAGTCAGTCAGTAAAACAACAGAGGAAGTAGTAGTCAGTCACTAAAACAGAGGAAGTAGCAGTCAGTCACTAAAACAGAGGAAGAAGCAGTCAGTCAGTAAAACAGAGGAAGAAGCAGTCAGTCAGTAAAACAGAGGAAGTAGCAGTCAGTCAGTAAAACAGAGGACGTAGCAGTCAGTCACTAAAACAGAGGAAGAAGCAGTCAGTAAAACAACAGAGGAAGTAGCAGCCAGTCACTAAAACAGAGGAAGTAGCAGTCAGTCAGTAAAACAGAGGAAGTAGCAGTCAGTCAGTAAAACAGAGGAAGTAGCAGTCAGTCACTAAAACAGAGGAAGAAGCAGTCACTCTTTAAAACAGAGGAAGTATCAGTCAGTCAGTAAAACAACAGAGGAAGTAGCAGTCCGTCAGTAAAACAACAGAGGAAGTAGCAGTCAGTAAAACAACAGAGGAAGTAGCAGTCAGTAAAACAACAGAGGAAGTAGCAGTCAGTAAAACAACAGAGGAAGTAGCAGTCAGTAAAACAACAGAGGAAGTAGCAGTCAGTAAAACAACAGAGGAAGTAGCAGTAGATAATAAAGCAGTGGAATGTCTGTTGGTTCTTCTAGAGACTTCACCATGTGGCTGTTTGTAGCTGCTGCTGTTTAATCCAGTTAAGTAATGGAGGATTTGGAGAGTCTGTGTGTGTGTGGATTTAGAGTGGACAGTATCCATCAGAGTGGTCCTTGTCCTCCCTGCTAATACCAGTGATCAACGAGATGAAGAAAACACATTCTGAGACAGCTTGGGCCTCCAACCGGATTGGAGGAGAAGATCAAAGGACCCGCCCTTAAAACCTTCCCCATACACATAGAAACAGTTTACTGTGTTCGTGAGACGTTGCTGGCACTTTCTCAATTTGTCTCAATGTCCGAAAACTGCTAGTATCCTCTGTCCTCGCCTCCTTCTCACACCGGATTGGAGGAGAAGATCAAAGGACCCGCCCTTAAAACCTTCTCCTGCAATGTGCTCTGAGGAGGCGGCAGGGACAGAGGAAGTGAGGATTGGAGGAAAAGACAAATAGGGAAAGAGTATCAGAGAAAATGTTTTTCAAGAAATTTACTTTGAAGTCTTTAAAGTAACCTGCCTGACACTACATAATATATACTGGACTAGTCAGTCTACTGAGAATGAAATATAAACTGGAATAGTCAGTCTACTGAGAATAAAATACTGGACTAGTCAGTCTACTGAGAATAAAATACATACTGGACTAGTCAGTCTTCTGAGAATGAAATATAAACTGGAATAGTCAGTCTACTGAGAATAAAATACTGGACTAGTCAGTCTACTGAGAATAAAATACATACTGGACTAGTCAGTCTACTGAGAATGAAATATAAACTGGAATAGTCAGTCTACTGAGAATAAAATACTGGACTAGTCAGTCTACTGAGAATAAAACACATACTGGACTAGTCAGTCTACTGAGAATAAAACACATACTGGACTAGTCAGTCTACTGAGAATAAAACACATACTGGACTAGTCAGTCTACTGAGAATAAAACACATACTGGACTAGTCAGTCTACTGAGAATAAAACACATACTGGACTAGTCAGTCTACTGAGAATAAAACACATACTGGACTAGTCAGTCTACTGAGAATAAAACACATACTGGACTAGTCAGTCTACTGAGAATAAAACACATACTGGACTAGTCAGTCTACTGAGAATAAAACACATACTGGACTAGTCAGTCTACTGAGAATAAAACACATACTGGACTAGTCAGTCTACTGAGAATAAAACACATACTGGACTAGTCAGTCTACTGAGAATAAAACACATACTGGACTAGTCAGTCTACTGAGAATAAAACACATACTGGACTAGTCAGTCTACTGAGAATAAAACACATACTGGACTAGTCAGTCTACTGAGAATAAAACACATACTGGACTAGTCAGTCTACTGAGAATAAAACACATACTGGACTAGTCAGTCTACTGAGAATAAAACACATACTGGACTAGTCAGTCTACTGAGAATAAAACACATACTGGACTAGTCAGTCTACTGAGAATAAAACACATACTGGACTAGTCAGTCTACTGAGAATAAAACACATACTGGACTAGTCAGTCTACTGAGAATAAAACACATACTGGACTAGTCAGTCTACTGAGAATAAAACACATTACTGGACTAGTCAGTCTACTGAGAATAAAACACATACTGGACTAGTCAGTCTACTGAGAATAAAATATAGTGTCTTCTGTAATTATGGGGACAGTGAAGCATGATATCCTTATTTTGGCTCTATACTCCAAAAGGTTTGGATTTGATCATAGAATGACTATGAGGTGAAAGGTCAGACTGTCAGCTTTCATTTGAGGGTATTTCCATCCATATCGGGTGAACCGTTTTGAAATTTACAGCACTTTATGTACATAGTCTACTATTTAAAGGGAGCAAAACTATTGGGACAAATTAATTTCTGTGTATTAAAGTAGTAAAAAGATAAATATTGAATCCCATATTCATAACACACAACGACTACCAACTTGTTGGATACATTTGATGTTAGTTTTGGTTTGTTTTTTTCCCCAGAGTATTTTGTTTCTCAGTATAAATAAACGGTCAATAATATATTGGTGTCATTTTGGAATCATTTTTATTACAAATGTAAAAAAAAAATTAGAATATGTTTCTAACCACTTCTACATAGATGTGGATGCTACCATGGTTACGGATAATCCTGAATTAAATCGTGAGTAATGATGCCTGAGACTGTTAGGACGTACAAACATTACAAACCTCCCCCGTTGTTATTGTATTAGCGTCTATGTTGTTATGCTACAAAACGGACCATGAGGTTCATTTCAGGGTGTTGTTTATGCGTATCAGTTGAGATGCGAGCACCACTACTATATTTAGTCATTTGACTGACGGACGCCGGTCTGTGACTCTGGGCCTATAACACCACAGGATTAAATCTCCCCAAGCTGTTCAATGGCCGTTTAACCATCTAGTTTCCAAAACATCAACATCGGTTAAATAACGTTTTTTTTTTTTATGTTTTCATTCCGTTACTAAAGTAACAGTCCTGGCTGAGCCCCATATAAGAGTTCACCGTGGCCCCTTCGCTGTTATAATGTAGTAGTGTAGACTGCAGTCAGACATCTGGCTAGGTTTCTTCCCAAACAACAACCTACAGTCTGAGACATCTAGCTAGGTTTCTACCCAAACAACAACCTACAGTCTGAGACATCTAGCTAGGTTTCTTCCCAAAAAACAACCTACAGTCTGAGACATCTAGCTAGGTTTCTACCCAAACAACAACCTACAGTCTGAGACATCTAGCTAGGTTTCTACCCAAACAACAACCTACAGTCTGAGACATCTAGCTAGGTTTCTACCCAAACAACAACCTACAGTCTGAGACATCTAGCTAGGTTTCTTCCCAAACAACAACCTACAGTCTGAGACATCTAGCTAGGTTTCTACCCAAACAACAACCTACAGTCTGAGACATCTAGCTAGGTTTCTACCCAAACAACAACCTACAGTCTGAGACATCTAGCTAGGTTTCTTCCCAAACAACAACCTACAGTCTGAGACATCTAGCTAGGTTTCTACCCAAACAACAACCTACAGTCTGAGACATCTAGCTAGGTTTCTTCCCAAACAACAACCTACAGTCTGAGACATCTAGCTAGGTTTCTTCCCAAACAACAACCTACAGTCTGAGACATCTAGCTAGGTTTCTTCCCAAACAACAACCTACAGTCTGAGACATCTAGCTAGGTTTCTTCCCAAACAACAACCTACAGTCTGAGACATCTAGCTAGGTTTCTACCCAAACAACAACCTACAGTCTGAGACATCTAGCTAGGTTTCTTCCCAAACAACAACCTACAGTCTGAGACATCTAGCTAGGTTTCTACCCAAACAACAACCTACAGTCTGAGACATCTAGCTAGGTTTCTTCCCAAACAACAACCTACAGTCTGAGACATCTAGCTAGGTTTCTTCCCAAACAACAACCTACAGTCTGAGACATCTAGCTAGGTTTCTACCCAAACAACAACCTACAGTCTGAGACATCTAGCTAGGTTTCTACCCAAACAACAACCTACAGTCTGAGACATCTAGCTAGGTTTCTTCCCAAACAACAACCTACAGTCTGAGACATCTAGCTAGGTTTCTTCCCAAACAACAACCTACAGTCTGAGACATCTAGCTAGGTTTCTACCCAAACAACAACCTACAGTCTGAGACATCTAGCTAGGTTTCTACCCAAACAACAACCTACAGTCTGAGACATCTAGCTAGGTTTCTTCCCAAACAACAACCTACAGACTGAGACATCTAGCTAGGTTTCTACCCAAACAACAACCTACAGTCTGAGACATCTAGCTAGGTTTCTACCCAAACAACAACCTACAGTCTGAGACATCTAGCTAGGTTTCTTCCCAAACAACAACCTACAGTCTGAGACATCTAGCTAGGTTTCTACCCAAACAACAACCTACAGTCTGAGACATCTAGCTAGGTTTCTTCCCAAACAACAACCTACAGTCTGAGACATCTAGCTAGGTTTCTACCCAAACAACAACCTACAGTCTGAGACATCTAGCTAGGTTTCTTCCCAAACAACAACCTACAGTCTGAGACATCTAGCTAGGTTTCTACCCAAACAACAACCTACAGTCTGAGACATCTAGCTAGGTTTCTTCCCAAACAACAACCTACAGTCTGAGACATCTAGCTAGGTTTCTACCCAAACAACAACCTACAGTCTGAGACATCTAGCTAGGTTTCTTCCCAAACAACAACCTACAGTCTGAGACATCTAGCTAGGTTTCTACCCAAACAACAACCTACAGACTGAGACATCTAGCTAGGTTTCTACCCAAACAACAACCTACAGTCTGAGACATCTAGCTAGGTTTCTTCCCAAACAACAACCTACAGTCTGAGACATCTAGCTAGGTTTCTACCCAAACAACAACCTACAGTCTGAGACATCTAGCTAGGTTTCTACCCAAACAACAACCTACAGTCTGAGACATCTAGCTAGGTTTCTACCCAAACAACAACCTACAGACTGAGACATCTAGCTAGGTTTCTACCCAAACAACAACCTACAGTCTGAGACATCTAGCTAGGTTTCTTCCCAAACAACAACCTACAGTCTGAGACATCTAGCTAGGTTTCTACCCAAACAACAACCTACAGTCTGAGACATCTAGCTAGGTTTCTACCCAAACAACAACCTACAGTCTGAGACATCTAGCTAGGTTTCTACCCAAACAACAACCTACAGTCTGAGACATCTAGCTAGGTTTCTACCCAAACAAGCATTTAGAGAGCCAGCAGGGGGCTGTAGGGGCAGTTAGAGACAGAGACCCAGCAGCGGGCTGTAGGGGCAGTTAGAGACCCAGCAGGGGGCTGTAGGGCAGTTAGAGACCCAGCAGGGGGCTGTAGGGGCAGTTAGAGACCCAGCAGGGGGCTGTAGGGGCAGTTAGAGACCCAGCAGGGGGCTGTAGGGGCAGTTAGAGACAGAGACCCAGCAGCGGGCTGTAGGGGCAGTTAGAGACCCAGCAGGGGGCTGTAGGGCAGTTAGAGACCCAGCAGGGGGCTGTAGGGGCAGTTAGAGACCCAGCAGTGGGCTGTAGGGGCAGTTAGAGACCCAGCAGGGGGCTGTAGGGGCAGTTAGAGACAGAGACCCAGCAGGGGGCTGTAGGGGCAGTTAGAGACCCAGCAGGGGGCTGTAGGGGCAGTTAGAGACCCAGCAGGGGGCTGTAGGGGCAGTTAGAGACCCAGCAGGGGGCTGTAGGGGCAGTTAGAGACCCAGCAGGGGGCTGTAGGGGCAGTCAGAGACCCAGCAGGGGGCTGAAGGAGCAGCACTAGATACCTGAATCTATAGAGCTAGTTTTACCTCAAGGTACAAATCTGTCGTTCTGCCCCTGAACAGGCAGTTAACCCACTGTTCCTAGGCCGTCATTGAAAATGGGGGGCTGTAGGTGCAGTTAGAGACAGAGACCCAGCAGGGGGCTGTAGGGGCAGTTAGAGACCCAGCAGGGGGCTGTAGGGGCAGTTAGAGACCCAGCAGGGGGCTGTAGGGGCAGTTAGAGACCCAGCAGGAGGCTGAAGGAGCAGCACTAGATACCTGAATCTATAGAGCTAGTTTTACCTCTTTGCCTGAACATTCACAATGACAAGCTACCATCTGCATACTGTCTCCTGGGTAAAAGAAAGCGTGGGAGGCGGAGACTTCAATATTAGACTTTCAGAATCCTAAACCACCAATCACTGTTAATCCAAACCAATGTGCCTGCGATACGCTGCTTAAGAATCCCTGCTTGGGAAAGAATGATTGGCTGGCTAGATGGAACAGAGAGTGGTTTGAATTCTAATTGAACTGTAAGTAGTTCTGAATTCTAAACATTAAAATAGAATACATTATGGTAATTACAATTCTTTTTTGATGTCACAATTCAGTGTCGGCACTGTAGGTGATTTGTGCTATAGTGGTTTGAAACACCTAATGGAATTGTAAGTAGTTCTGAATTCATTAAAATAGCAAAGTGGTAAGAAATTAAGTTTCAGCACTGTAGGTGGTTCTACTTCAAAAACGGGATAAAACCACAGGTTTAAAATAGGGAGTACTAGGCATCTAACACGTTGCTGTACACCTGTGAATGTGCAAGAATCCATGTGGCACTCTAATGGCACTAATGGCACTCTATTCCCTATATATTGCACTACTTTATAGCACCCTATTCCCTATATAGTGCACTACTTTATAGCACCCTATTCTCTATATAGTGCACTACTTTTGTCCAGGGCAAATGAGGCTTTGGGCAAAAGTAGTGCACTATATATGGTAGTGCACAGCCATTTGGGCTGCATTGTCAGTATGTGAGCATTCAGTGGGTGGGAGGGGGGGGGGACAGCTAAATTAATGGGTGAGGGGTAGAAAGGACAAGCTAACTGAATGGGTGAGAGGTAGAAAGGACAGGCTAACTGAATGGGTGAGGGGTAGAAAGGACAGGATACCTGAATGGGTGAGAGGTAGAAAGGACAGGCTAACTGAATGGGTGAGAGGTAGAAAGGACAAGCTAACTGAATGGGTGAGAGGTAGAAAGGACAGGCTAACTGAATGGGTGAGAGGTAGAAAGGACAGGCTAACTGAATGGGTGAGAGGTAGAAAGGACAGGCTAACTGAATGGGTGAGAGGTAGAAAGGACAAGCTAACTGAATGGGTGAGAGGTAGAAAGGACAGGCTAACTGAATGGGTGAGGGGTAGAAAGGACAGGATACCTGAATGGGTGAGAGGTAGAAAGGACAGGCTAACTGAATGGGTGAGAGGTAGAAAGGACAAGCTAACTGAATGGGTGAGAGGTAGAAAGGACAGGCTAACTGAATGGGTGAGAGGTAGAAAGGACAAGCTAACTGAATGGGTGAGAGGTAGAAAGGACAGGGTAACTGAATGTGTGAGAGGTAGAAAGGACAGCTAACTGAATGTGTGAGAGGTAGAAAGGACAGGCTAACTGAATGGGTGAGGGGTAGAAAGGACAGGCTAACTGAATGGGTGAGGGGTAGAAAGGACAGGCTAACTGAATGGGTGAGAGGCAGAAAGGACAGGCTAACTGAATGGGTTGGGAGGTAGAAAGGACAGCTAACTGAATGGGTTGGGAGTTAGAATGGACAGCTAACTGAATGGGTTGGGAGGTAGAAAGGACAGGCTAACTGAATGGGTGAGAGGTAGAAAGGACAGGCTAACTGAATGGGTGAGAGGCAGAAAGGACAGGCTAACTGAATGAGTGAGAGGTAGAAAGGACAGGCTAACTGAATGGGTGAGGGGTAGAAAGGACAGGCTAACTGAATGGGTGAGGGGTAGAAAGGACAGCTAACTGAATGGGTGAGGTAGAAAGGACAAGCTAACTGAACGGGTGAGAGGTAGAAAGGACAGCTAACTGAATGGATGAGAGGTAGAAAGGAAAACAGTGTTGAAACTGAAGTCCCCTAGAATGGACTGTAACAGGGTTGAAACTAAAGTTAATGAACAGGGTGGGGAATGAACAGGGTGGGTGTTGGCTAGTTGTGAAGCATAATGTGAACTGTTAATGAAGATTGATCCAAAGCCCATCCAAAGGTAATACACAGTGGGCCAGAAAGGGAGTCATTAATCTCTGGAGTCCACCTCCTCCCTCCCCCCAACCTCCCTCTTCCTCCTCACAGAACAACAATAAGCAAATCATCAATTTAATTTAAATTCACGTCCTGAATAGACTACTCAATTAGGAACCAAACGTAGCCTAGAGGTTGGAGCGTTGGGTCAGTAACCAGCAGGTAGCCTAGTGGTTGGAGCGTTGGGCCAGTTAGCGGAAGGTTGCTGGATCGAATCCCTGAGCTGACAAGGTAAAAAAATCTGACGTTCTTCCCCTGAGCAAGGCAGTTAACCCACTGTTCCCCGGGCCCTGAACAAGGCAGTTAACCCACTGTTTCCCGGGCCCTGAACAAGGCAGTTAACCCACTGTTCCCCGGGCCCTGAGCAAGGCAGTTAACCAACTGTTCCCCGGGCCCTGAGCAAGGCAGTTAACCCACTGTTCCCCGGGCCCTGAGCAAGGCAGTTAACCCACTGTTCCCCGGGCCCTGAGCAAGGCAGTTAACCCACTGTTCCCTGGGCCCTGAGCAAGGCAGTTAACCCACTGTTCCCCGGGCCCTGAGCAAGGCAGTTAACCCACTGTTCCCCAGGCCCTGAGCAAGGCAGTTAACCCACTGTTCCCCGGGCCCTGAACAAGGCAGTTAACCCACTGTTCCCCGGGCCCTGAACAAGGCAGTTAACCCACTGTTCCACGGGCCCTGAGCAAGGCAGTTAACCCACTGTTCCCCGGGCCCTGAGCAAGGCAGTTAACCCACTGTTCCCCGGGCCCTGAGCAAGGCAGTTAACCCACTGTTCCCCGGGCCCTGAACAAGGCAGTTAACCCACTGTTTCCCGGGCCCTGAACAAGGCAGTTAACCCACTGTTCCCCGGGCCCTGAGCAAGGCAGTTAACCAACTGTTCCCCGGGCCCTGAGCAAGGCAGTTAACCCACTGTTCCCCGGGCCCTGAGCAAGGCAGTTAACCCACTGTTCCCCGGGCCCTGAGCAAGGCAGTTAACCCACTGTTCCCTGGGCCCTGAGCAAGGCAGTTAACCCACTGTTCCCCGGGCCCTGAGCAAGGCAGTTAACCCACTGTTCCCCAGGCCCTGAGCAAGGCAGTTAACCCACTGTTCCCCGGGCCCTGAACAAGGCAGTTAACCCACTGTTCCCCGGGCCCTGAACAAGGCAGTTAACCCACTGTTCCACGGGCCCTGAGCAAGGCAGTTAACCCACTGTTCCCCGGGCCCTGAGCAAGGCAGTTAACCC
>NC_143036.1:83309866-83379866 GCF_057628025.1 Oncorhynchus mykiss | reverse complement strand
TAACACGTCTATAACATGATATATCTGCTCAGATAACACGTCTATAACATGATATATCTGCTCAGATAACACGTCTATAACATGATATATCTGCTCAGATAACACGTCTATAACATGATATATCTGCTCAGATAACACGTCTATAACATGATATATCTGCTCAGATAACACGTCTATAACATGATGTATCTGCTCAGATAACACGTCTACAACATGATATATCTGCTCAGATAACACGTCTATAACATGATGTATCTGCTCAGATAACACGTCTATAACATGATGTATCTGCTCAGATAACACGTCTATAACATGATGTATCTGCTCAGATAACACGTCTATAACACGTCTACAACATGATATATCTGCTCAGATAACACGTTTATAACATGATGTATCTGCTCAGATAACACGTCTATAACATGATATATCTGCTCAGATAACACGTCTATAACATGATGTATCTGCTCAGATAACACGTCTACAACATGATATATCTGCTCAGATAACACGTCTATAACATGATGTATCTGCTCAGATAACACGTCTATAACATGATGTATCTGCTCAGATAACACGTCTATAACATGATGTATCTGCTCAGATAACACGTCTATAACACGTCTACAACATGATATATCTGCTCAGATAACACGTTTATAACATGATGTATCTGCTCAGATAACACGTCTATAACATGATATATCTGCTCAGATAACACGTCTATAACATGATATATCTGCTCAGATAACACGTCTATAACATGATGTATCTGCTCAGATAACACGTCTATAACATGATATATCTGCTCAGATAACACGTCTATAACATGATATATCTGCTCAGATAACACGTCTATAACACGTCTACAACATGATATATCTGCTCAGATAGCACGTCTATAACACGTCTATAACATGATGTATCTGCTCAGATAACACGTCTATAACATGATATATCTGCTCAGATAACACGTCTATAACATGATATATCTGCTCAGATAACACGTCTATAACATGTCTATAACATGATATATCTGCTCAGATAAAACGTCTATAACATGATATATCTGCTCAGATAACACGTCTATAACATGATGTATCTGCTCAGATAAAACGTCTATAACATGATATATCTGCTCAGATAACACGTCTATAACATGATATATCTGCTCAGATAACACGTCTATAACATGATATATCTGCTCAGATAACACGTCTATAACACGTCTATAACATGATATATCTGCTCAGATAACACGTCTATAACATGATGTATCTGCTCAGATAACACGTCTATAACACGTCTATAACATGATATATCTGCTCAGATAAAACGTCTATAACATGATATATCTGCTCAGATAAAACGTCTATAACATGATATATCTGCTCAGATAACACGTCTATAACATGATGTATCTGCTCAGATAACACGTCTATAACACGTCTTTAACACGTCTACAACATGATGTATCTGCTCAGATAAAACGTCTATAACATGAAATATCTGCTCAGATAACACGTCTATAACATGATATATCTGCTCAGATAACACGTCTATAACACGTCTATAACATGATATATCTGCTCAGATAACACGTCTATAACATGATGTATCTGCTCAGATAACACGTCTATAACATGATGTATCTGCTCAGATAACACGTCTATAACATGATGTATCTGCTCAGATAACACGTCTATAACATGATATATCTGCTCAGATAACACGTCTATAACATGATATATCTGCTCAGATAAAACGTCTATAACATGATATATCTGCTCAGATAACACGTCTATAACATGATATATCTGCTCAGATAACACGTCTATAACATGATATATCTGCTCAGATAACACGTCTATAACATGATATATCTGCTCAGATAACACGTCTATAACATGATATATCTGCTCAGATAACACGTCTATAACATGATATATCTGCTCAGATAACACGTCTATAACACGTCTATAACATGATATATCTGCTCAGATAACACGTCTATAACATGATATATCTGCTCAGATAACACGTCTATAACATGATGTATCTGCTCAGATAACACGTCTATAACATGATGTATCTGCTCAGATAACACGTCTATAACATGATGTATCTGCTCAGATAACACGTCTATAACATGATGTATCTGCTCAGATAACACGTCTATAACATGATATATCTGCTCAGATAACACGTCTATAACATGATATATCTGCTCAGATAACACGTCTATATGTGTATTGGGCTGTGAGAGCTTGAGAGAGGAGGAAACACACCAAAAGAATGAAACACCTAGTGATGCCCTCAACAGAACCGTAGGAACACCTACAGACAGAATCACAGCCAGTGTTTTGGTCTCTGCTCTGGGCTGTCAGACAGAATCACAGCCAGTGTTTTGGTCTCTGCTCTGGGCTGTCAGACAGAATCACAGCCAGTGTTTTGGTCTCTGCTCTGGGCTGTCAGACAGAATCACAGCCAGTGTTTTGTATTGCCTCGGGTCTCTGCTCTGGGCTGTCAGACAGAATCACAGCTAGTGTTTGGTCTTGCCTCGGGTCTCTGCTCTGGGCTGTCAGACAGAATCACAGCCAGTGTTTTGGTCTCTGTTCTGGGCTGTCAGACAGAATCACAGCCAGTGTTTTGGTCTCTGTTCTGGGCTGTCAGACAGAATCACAGCCAGTGTTTTGGTCTCTGTTCTGGGCTGTCAGACAGAATCACAGCCAGTGTTTTGGTCTCTGCTCTGGGCTGTCAGACAGAATCACAGCCAGTGTTTGGTCCTACCTCGGGTCTCTGTTCTGGGCTGTCAGACAGAATCACAGCCCTGGGGGGTAATAAATGCTGTCACATAAAGCCCAGATACAAGGTCTAGACCCAGGATGACATTCAACAGGGATGACAGGATAAACTCCTCGGCGATAATGGATTCCATTCAGAATATTCTTCAAAAAGAGACTGTGTATTTCTGGGGTGAAATATCTCGCTTGGCTCTGTAGACGGGAAGCTGTTATGACATAGCAGATGACATGATTTATTAACCTAAACAATGTGTCTGATCCACACAGAATAACAACGTGTCTGATCCACACAGAATAACAATGTGTCTGATCCACACAGAATAACAATGGGTCTGATCCACACAGAATAACAATGTGTCTGATCCACACAGAATAGCAATGTGTCTGATCCACACAGAATAACAATGTGTCTGATCCACACAGAATAACAACGTGTCTGATCCACACAGAATAACAATGTGTCTGATCCACACAGAATAACAATGTGTCTGGTCCACACAGAATAACAATGTGTCTGATCCACACGGGAATAACAATGTGTCTGATCCACACAGAATAACAATGTGTCTGATCCACACAGAATAACAATGTGTCTGATCCACACAGAATAACAATGTGTCTGATCCACACGGGAATAACAATGTGTCTGATCCACACAGAATAACAATGTGTCTGATCCACACAGAATAACAACGTGTCTGATCCACACAGAATAACAACGTGTCTGATCCACACAGAATAACAATGTGTCTGATCCACACAGAATAACAATGTGTCTGATCCACACACAATAACAACGTGTCTGATCCACACAGAATAACAATGTGTCTGATCCACGCAGAATAACAATGTGTCTGATCCACACACAATAACAACGTGTCTGATCCACACACAATAACAACGTGTCTGATCCACACAGAAAAACAACGTGTCTGATCCACACAGAAAAACAACGTGTCTGATCCACACAGAAAAACAACGTGTCTGATCCACACAGAATAACAATGTGTCTGATCCACACAGAAAAACAACGTGTCTGATCCACACAGAAAAACAACGTGTCTGATCCACACAGAATAACAATGTGTCTGGTCCACACAGAATAACAATGTGTCTGATCCACACAGAATAACAATTTGTCTGATCCACACAGAATAACAATGTGTCTGATCCACACAGAATAACAATGTGTCTGATCCACTAACTCATACATCAAACTGTAGAACCCAGTTCCCTACATTTGAACATAAATTATCTTTTTTATCAAGCAAAACTGTGCTACGTTTTATCTCTGGGACCCTCAGGATGACAAATCAGAGCCAGATTACTGAATGTAGGTACATTATTTACCTTCAGAGGTGAATGTACCAAACCAGTTGCCATGATAAAAGTGCTTTGTTGTTGTGGACTCTCCTCAAACAATAACATGGTATTTGTTCACTGTAATAGCTACTGTAAATTGGACAGTGCAGTTAGATTAACAAGAATGTTAAGCTTTCTGCCCGTATGAGACATGTCTATGTCCCGGAAAGTTGGCTGTTGTTTACAACGTCATTCTAGTCACGTTAGCAACAACCGCACCGGTTTAGGGACACCCATCCTGTAGTTAAGGTAGAAGTGTTTAGAAATGTATTCTGTTCTTATTTACAATAAAATCTCACGCACGCACACACACGCGCACGCACACACACACACACACAGAGCTAGGGGGTTCACTGAGGTGGTGGCGTTGCCATGCAACCGAGAGTAGGCGGCAGCATATTCAGACTGCTGAGAGAAGAGGGCTGCAGACAGGCCCAGCTGTGTGTGTGTGTGTGTGTGTGTGTGTGTGTGTGTGTGTGTGTGTGTGTGTGTGTGTGTGTGTACCTACCTGTGAAAAAGGACTGACTTGACGAGTGTCACCACATCACGACTGGCGTTGTACCCGGCACACACAATGGCCACGTGAATGGTCTGAGAGGAGAGAGAGAGAACGGAAGAGAGAGACAGCGGGGGAGAGAGAGAGAGGGAAGAGAGGGGGAAGAGAGAGGGGGGGGGGGAGAGAGAGAGAGAGAGAGAGAGAGAGAGAGAGAGAGAGAGAGAGAAAGAGGGGGGAGGGACAGAGAGAGAGAGAGACAGAGAGAGAGAGAGAGAGAGAGAGAGAGAGAGAGAGACAGAGAGAGACAGCGAGAGAGAGAGACAGAGAGAGAGAGAGACAGAGAGAGAGAGAACGGAAGAGAGAGAGAGATCGAGGTAGGTAGAGAGAGCGGGAGAGAGAGAGACAGAGAGAGACAGAGAGAGAGAGAGAGAGACAGAGAGAGAGAGAGAGAGAGACAGAGAGAGAGAGACAGTGAGAGAGAGAGAGAGACAGAGAGAGAGACAGAGAGAGAGAGAGAACGGAAGAGAGAGAGAGATCGAGGTAGGTAGAGAGAGCGGGAGAGAGAGAGAGAGAGAGAGAGAGACAGAGAGAGAGAGAGAGAGAGAGAGACAGAGAGACAGAGAGAGAGAGAGACACACACAGAGAGAGAGAGAGAGAGAGAGAAAATAACATCATTTTCTACAAAGTCCAACATGATTTGTCCTCTGCTTGTAGCAGTAACAGAACCCCTTATCACATGTCCCTGAACACTAAGCACCATTTAGTTAGGCAATTATTTCAGAGGGAATAGTCTTTATCCCACATCAAGACTAAATCCCACATTAGAACCCACTATATAGTAGGGGAAGAATACAGTACGTGGACTGGATCAAGCCCAGGGTTATTCATCTACTGCCCTCTAGGAACCAATCAGTTAGCACGAGGCTAAAGCCCTTTATACATGGGGGTTGTACATTTGGTCACAGTATTGTATTGAACATCGGTTTCAGGACTGAGTGTTGTCCTCAATGCTATTGTCTTGACGCGGATGAAGAGTTAAACAACACTGCATTACAGGGCTGCTTGGGAAATACAATGATATTTCTAAAAAAGGAGTCAAATCATTGGTAGGAAAAACATTTTGTCGTCGTTGTGATGACGCCAGATTGACTTTAGACGCAGTATAACGTTAGCCAGCTAACTGAGATCGAGGGGACAACAGTAACTTAGCTAGCTGACATTAGCATCGTTAGCCATTTTTTAACACTCTTTGCTAGCTAACGGCAACGTTGCCGTCTCTCTAAAGTGCACATGAAAGAATCACAATGACGGCAAAGTTGTTTCCAACTAATTATTTGCCTCCTTTAGCAAATGTCAACGTATTTCCAGGCCGCTATAGTGTCATTTATATCAAACAGTCATCATCCCTGTTCATAATGACTGTTGGGCCTTACGTCTACCGCTGGGCCTCGCGTCTACCGCTGGGCCTCGCGTCTACCGCTGGGCCTCGCGTCTACCGCTGGGCCTGGCGTCTACCGTTGGCCCTCGCGTCTACCGTTGGGCCTCGCGTCTACCGTTGGGCCTCGCGTCTACCGTTGGCCCTCGCGTCTACCGTTGGGCCTCGCGTCTACCGCTGGGCCTCGCGTCTACCGCTGGGCCTCGCGTCTACCGTTGGGCCTCACGTCTACCGTTGGGCCTCACGTCTACCGTTGGGCCTCACGTCTACCGTTGGGCCTCACGTCTACCGTTGGGCCTCACGTCTACCGTTGGGCCTCACGTCTACCGTTGGGCCTCACGTCTACCGTTGGGCCTCACGTCTACCGTTGGGCCTCACGTCTACCGTTGGGCCACAGTCTACCGTTGGGCCACAGTCTACAGTTGGGCCTCAGTCTACCGTTGGGACTCAGTCTACCGTTGGGCCTCAGTCTACTGTTGGGCATCAATCTGCTGCGGAGTCCGTAGAACGGTAAAAACAATGGTAGCGACGCGACCGAGAGACTGAGGAGCAACACACACATCAACAGGGAGTCTAAATGCACAGCACTGCTCCTGTTGTCCTGTTGAGTTGAAAGATTCATATATTTGGCAACCTTATATGACTCCTAAATTACTCTTATTTGACTCCTAAATGACTCTTATCTGACTCTTATCTGACTCCTAAATGACTCTTATCTGACTCTTATCTGACTCTTATCTGACTCCTAAATGACTCTTATCTGACTCCTAAATGACTCTTATCTGACTCCTAAATGACTCTTAAATTACTCTTATCTGACTCCTAAATTACTCTTATCTGACTCCTAAATGAATCCAACTTAAGTCCATTTCAGTCTCATTTCTACTGATGTGAAAGAAGAGTTTCTACAGCCTGTTCCAGCGTCTCTCCTCTCTTCTTAAATCATTTCTTCCATCTCTCCTCTCTTCTTAAATCATTTCTTCCATCTCTCCTCTCTTCTCAAATCATTTCTTCCATCTCTCCTCTCTTCTTAAATCCTTTCTTCCATCTCTCCTCTCTTCTCAAATCATTTCTTCCATCTCTCCTCTCTTCTTAAATCCTTTCTTCCATCTCTCCTCTCTTCTCAAATCATTTCTTCCATCTCTCCTCTCTTCTTAAATCCTTTATTCCATCTCTCCTCTCTTCTTAAATAATTTCTTCCATCTCCTCTCTTCTCAAATCCTTTCTTCCGTCTCTTCTCAAATAATTTATTCTCTAAACTGTAGTAGGCCTGTAGTAAGCTGGGAGGAGGAGTGAGTCAGACAGGGTCCTCCTGGTTTCATCTCTCAAATAAATAAAACATCTCTGGTCCTTCTCTACAAACACTGTTAGTTCATTATCTATAGTCTTCTCTACAAACACACACTGTTAGCCTGTTAGTTCATTATCTACGGTCTTCTCTACAAACACACACTGTTAGCCTGTTAGTTCATTATCTACGGTCTTCTCTACAAACACACACTGTTAGCCTGTTAGTTCATTATCTACGGTCTTCTCTACAAACACACACTGTTAGTTCATTATCTATGGTCTTATCTACAAACACAGACAGTGGTCACAGACAGGCTGGCTGAGGACAGCAGATATGAACCAATCAGGACAGTAGAGATGGGCCAATCAGGACAGTAGAGATGGGCCAATCAGGACAGTAGAGATGGACCAATCAGGACAGTAGAGATGGACCAATAAGGACAGTAGAGATTGACCAATAAGGACAGTAGAGATGGACCAATCAGGACAGTAGAGATGGGCCAATAAGGACAGTAGAGATGGACCAATAAGGGCAGTAGAGATGGACCAATAAGGACAGTAGAGATGGACCAATAAGGACAGTAGAGATGGACCAATAAGGACAGTAGAGATTGACCAATAAGGACAGTAGAGATGGACCAATTAGGACAGTAGAGATGGACCAATAAGGACAGTAGAGATTGACCAATAAGGACAGTAGAGATGGACCAATCAGGACAGTAGAGATGGGCCAATAAGGACAGTAGAGATTGACCAATAAGGACAGTAGAGATGGACCAATTAGGGCAGTAGAGATGGACCAATAAGGACAGTAGAGATGGACCAATAAGGACAGTAGAGATGGGCCAATAAGGACAGTAGAGATGGACCAATAAGGACAGTAGAGATGGACCAATAAGGACAGTAGAGATGGACCAATCAGGACAGTAGAGATGGACCAATAAGGACAGTAGAGATGGACCAATAAGGACAGTCGAGAAGGGCCAATAAGGACAGTAGAGAAGGGCCAATAAGGACAGTAGAGAAGGGCCAATAAGGACAGTAAAGATGGGCCAATCAGGACAGTAGAGATGGACCAATAAGGACAGTAGAGATGGACCAATAAGGACAGTAGAGATGGACCAATCAGGACAGTAGAGATGGACCAATAAGGACAGTAGAGATGGGCCAATAAGAACAGTAGAGATGGACCAATAAGGGCAGTAGAGATGGACCAATCAGGACAGTCGAGAAGGGCCAATAAGGACAGTAGAGATGGACCAATAAGGACAGTAGAGATGGACCAATAAGGACAGTAGAGATGGGCCAATAAGGACTACTCAAAGCACAGTGCAGCTGGTAATACCCATCATGCCCTTTGTCAGAGCCTTGCTAGTGATGAACGTGTCTGAAATGGGTATAATGTATAGACACAACAGAGGGCATATTGAAGAGATTTACTGTGACATCACAGCACTAAAGACCCTCCAACAAACCTGCTGTTAGAATGACCTGACAGACATACACTTAATGAGAGTAGCCATAATATCACAATATTTAATATGGCCAGGCTTTAATAAATAAATAGTCCAGGTGGCCATTTGATTAATTGTTCAGCAGTCTTATGGCTTGGGGGGGTAGAGGCTGTTTAAGGAACCGCCTTGGTTCTCCGGTACCGCTTGCCATGAGGTAGCAGAGAGAACAGGCTATGGCTTGGGGGGGTAGAGGCTGTTTAAGGAGCCGACTTGGTCCTAGAGTTGGTTCTCCGGTACCGCTTGCCGTGAGGTAGCAGAGAGAACAGGCTATGGCTTGGGGGGGTAGAGGCTGTTTAAGGAGCCGACTTGGTCCTAGACTTGGTTCTCCGGTACCGCTTGCCGTGAGGTAGCAGAGAGAACAGGCTATGGCTTGGGGGGTAGAGGCTGTTTAAGGAGCCGACTTGGTCCTAGACTTGGTTCTCCGGTACCGCTTGCCGTGAGGTAGCAGAGAGAACAGGCTATGGCTTGGGGGGTAGAGGCTGTTTAAGGAACCGACTTGGTCCTAGACTTGGTTCTCCGGTACCGCTTGCTGTGAGGTAGCAGAGAGAACAGGCTATGGCTTGGGGGGGGTAGAGGCTGTTTAAGGAGCCGACTTGGTCCTAGACTTGGTTCTCCGGTACCGCTTGCCGTGAGGTAGCAGAGAGAACAGGCTATGGCTTGGGGGGTAGAGGCTGTTTAAGGAGCCGACTTGGTCCTAGACTTGGTTCTCCGGTACCGCTTGCCGTGAGGTAGCAGAGAGAACAGGCTATGGCTTGGGGGGTAGAGGCTGTTTAAGGAGCCGACTTGGTCCTAGACTTGGTTCTCCGGTACCACTTGCCGTGAGGTAGCAGAGAGAACAGGCTATGGCTTGGGGGGTAGAGGCTGTTTAAGGAGCCGACTTGGTCCTAGACTTGGTTCTCCGGTACCGCTTGCCGTGAGGTAGCAGAGAGAACAGGCTATGGCTTGGGGGGGTAGAGGCTGTTTAAGGAGCCGACTTGGTCCTAGACTTGGTTTTCCGGTACCGCTTGCCGTGAGGTAGCAGAGAGAACAGGCTATGGCTTGGGGGGGTAGAGGCTGTTTAAGGAGCCGACTTGGTCCTAGACTTGGTTCTCCGGTACCGCTTGCCGTGAGGTAGCAGAGAGAACAGGCTATGACCTGGGTGACTGAAGTCTTTGACAATTTATCCAAGACTGACCAGTATGAAAATGTATGACAAAATTGACAAAATAAAATTTAAAAAAGTAGATTAGTGAATATATGAAATAGAAAGGTGTGTTAGATGTTTGGATGACCTTAGGTGGAGGTATAACACGAAGGGACTACATGCAGTGCTGAAGGTCACATTACTGGTGCTTTACTCTGGTAGAGAATCAATACCCACGTACACAGTACTGTCAGGATCAACTGTAGGAGGGGCTAACACCACATTATTACTGGTGCAATACCCACGTACACAGTACTGTCAGGATCAACTGTAGGAGGAGCTAACACCACATTAATACTGGTGCAATACCCACGTACACAGTACTGTCAGGATCAACTGTAGGAGGGGCTAACACCACATTAATACTGGTGCATTACCCACGTACACAGTACTGTCAGGATCAACTGTAGGAGGGGCTAACACCACATTAATACTGGTGCATTACCCACATACACAGTACTGTCAGGATCAACTGTAGGAGGAGCTAACACCACATTAATACTGGTGCATTACCCACGTACACAGTACTGTCAGGATCAACTGTAGGAGGAGCTAACACCACATTAATACTGGTGCAATACCCACGTACACAGTACTGTCAGGATCAACTGTAGGAGGGGCTAACACCACATTAATACTGGTGCATTACCCACGTACACAGTACTGTCAGGATCAACTGTAGGAGGAGCTAACCACATTAATACTGGTGCAATACCCACGTACACAGTACTGTCAGGATCAACTGTAGGAGGAGCTAACACCACATTAATACTGGTGCATTACCCACGTACACAGTACTGTCAGGATCAACTGTAGAAGGGGCAAACACTCCTCCTAGTGTAACTCACCTGACACTAGTCTACCAGTCTTATCTCCTCCTAGTGTAACTCACCTGACACTAGTCTACCAGTCTTATCTCCTCCTAGTGTAACTCACCTGACACTAGTCTACCAGTCTTATCTTATCTCCTACTAGTGTAACTCACCTGACACTAGTCTACCAGTCTTATCTCCTCCTAGTGTAACTCACCTGACACTAGTCTACCAGTCTTATCTTATCTCCTCCTAGTGTAACTCACCTGACACTAGTCTACCAGTCTTATCTCCTCCTAGTGTAACTCACCTGACACTAGTCTACCAGTCTTATCTCCTCCTAGTGTAACTCACCTGACACTAGTCTACCAGTCTTATCTTATCTCCGCCAAGTGTAACTCACCTGACACTAGTCTACCAGTCTTATCTTATCTCCTCCTAGTGTAACTCACCTGACACTAGTCTACCAGTCTTATCGCCTCCTAGTGTAACTCACCTGACACTAGTCTACCAGTCTTATCTTTTCTCCGCCAAGTGTAACTCACCTGACACTAGTCTACCAGTCTTATCTTATCTCCTCCTAGTGTAACTCACCTGACACTAGTCTACCAGTCTTAACTTATCTCCTCCTAGTGTAACTCACCTGACACTGTCTACCAGTCATATCTTATCTCCTCCTAGTGTAACTCACCTGACACTAGTCTACCAGTCTTATCTTATCTTATCTCCTCCTAGTGTAACTCACCTGACACTAGTCTACCAGTCTGATCTCCTCCTAGTGTAACTCACCTGACACTAGTCTACCAGTCTTATCTCCTCCTAGTGTAACTCACCTGACACTAGTCTACCAGTCTTATCTCCTCCTAGTGTAACTCACCTGACACTAGTCTACCAGTCTTATCTCCTCCTAGTGTAACTCACCTGACACTAGTCTATCAGTCTTATCTCCTCCTAGTGTAACTCACCTGACACTAGTCTACCAGTCTTATCTCCTCCTAGTGTAACTCACCTGACACTAGTCTACCAGTCTTATCTTATCTCCTCCTAGGGTAACTCACCTCACACTAGTCTACCAGTCTTATCTCCTCCTAGTGTAACTCACCTCACACTAGTCTACCAGTCTTATCTTATCTCCTCCTCGTGTAACTCACCTGACACTAGTCTACCAGTCTTATCTCCTCCTAGTGTAACTCACCTGACACTAGTCTACCAGTCTTATCTTATCTCCTCCTAGTGTAACTCACCTCACACTTGTCTACCGCTGGCTGCTGCACACAGTCTGACCTGTTGCCCGGGGAGCCAGCTTTAAGCCCCGCCTCGTTGTCCCCTGTTCCCTCCTCCGAGTGAGTCTTGCTCTGGTTGCCGCGGTGGTTGGTGTGATGTGGAGCAGGGCCAGCAGGGCTCCGAGGGGGTCGGCTGAGTTCACGGCGGAGAAGTTTGTTCTCCTCTTCCACCTCACGGACCCTCAGCTCCAACGCCTCCCTAGACACACCCCCTCCCAAGGCCCCGCCCCTGGCCGTCAACGTGGACAACTGAGGCAACAGGGGCGACAGGGGGAGGGGCTTCACTGTAGAGGGGGAGGAGACAAAGAAACAGGAAGTTGATCAGAAGCAATAGTGCCACATTCATTAAGTCAACTGAGGGCCACGTTAAATCAGCTCACTGGCCAGTTGCGGATCGTAAACCACGAGTTTAAGACCACTGCAATAAGCCATTCGCCTGGTCCCAGATAAGTATGTGTTCAAGCCAACTGATCTTCAGCTGGCTAAAGCTCAGGCAGAATTGGTACAAGCCCCGCAGCAGGATATCATCACTTCACGGTATAGACTCAGCAGGGTTCTCAATTTCAACTTTAACTCAACTCTTAACTCGGCTTGCCTCAACTTCTCTCCGTGAATCAATATGAATCACTGACATTGCTGGATGTGATGTGAGGAAAGACGAAACCAGAGCACTACGACTGCAGAAGAAGCACCGGAGACAAGGAGTAATGTCACTGATTAGTGTTTAGTATATATATATATATCAGCCTAGTATCAGTGACTAGTGTATATATATATATATATATATATATCAACCTAGCATCAGTGATTAGTATATATATATATATCAGCCTAGCATCAGTGATTAGTATATATATATATATATATATATATATATATCAGCCTAGCATCAGTGATTAGTGTATATATATATATCAGCCTAGCATCAGTGATTAGTGTATATATATATATCAGCCTAGCATCAGTGATTAGTGTATATATATATATCAGCCTAGCATCAGTGATTAGTGTATATATATATATCAGCCTAGCATCAGTGATTAGTGTATATATATATATCAGCCTAGCATCAGTGATTAGTGTATATATATATATCAGCCTAGCATCAGTGATTAGTATATATATCAGCCTAGCATCAGTGATTAGTGTATATATATATATCAGCCTAGCATCAGTGATTAGTGTATATATATATATCAGCCTAGCATCAGTGATTAGTATATATATCAGCCTAGCATCAGTGATTAGTGTATATATATATATATATATATATATATATATATATATCAGCCTAGCATCAGTGATGTTTTATATCACTGTACTAAGAGGAGATGTTAAAGTGTTCACAGCATCAGTGATGTTTTATATCACTGTACTAAGAGGAGATGTTAAAGTGTTCACAGCATCAGTGATGTTTTATATCACTGGACTAAGAGGAGATGTTAAAGTGTTCACAGCATCAGTGATGTTTTATATCACTGTACTAAGAGGAGATGTTAAAGCGTTCACAGCAACAGTGATGTTTTATATCACTGTACTAAGAGGAGATGTTAAAGCGTTCACAGCAACAGTGATGTTTTATATTACTGTACTAAGAGGAGATGTTAAAGTGTTCACAGCATCAGTGATGTTTTATATCACTGTACTAAGAGGAGATGTTAAAGTGTTCCCAGCATCAGTGATGTTTTATATCACTGTACTAAGAGGAGATGTTAAAGTGTTCACAGCATCAGTGATGTTTTATATCACTGTACTAAGAGGAGATGTTAAAGTGTTCACAGCATCAGTGATGTTTTATATCACTGGACTAAGAGGAGATGTTAAAGTGTTCACAGCATCAGTGATGTTTTATATCACTGTACTAAGAGGAGATGTTAAAGCGTTCACAGCAACAGTGATGTTTTATATCACTGTACTAAGAGGAGATGTTAAAGCGTTCACAGCAACAGTGATGTTTTATATTACTGTACTAAGAGGAGATGTTAAAGTGTTCACAGCATCAGTGATGTTTTATATCACTGTACTAAGAGGAGATGTTAAAGTGTTCCCAGCATCAGTGATGTTTTATATCACTGTACTAAGAGGAGATGTTAAAGTCTTCACAGCATCAGCGATGTTTTATATCACTGTACTAAGAGGAGATGTTAAAGTGTTCCCAGCATCAGTGATGTTTTATATCACTGTACTAAGAGGAGATGTTAAAGTGTTCCCAGCATCAGCGATGTTTTATATCACTGTACTAAGAGGAGATGTTAAAGTGTTCCCAGCATCAGCGATGTTTTATATCACTGTACTAAGAGGAGATGTTAAAGTGTTCACAGCATCAGCGATGTTTTATATCACTGTACTAAGAGGAGATGTTAAAACGTTCACAGCCGCAGCAGCATCGGGCTGAATGTCAAAAGACCTAATGGAGGCTGAGGTTTCAAATTAGCAGTCAGGTCCAAGTGATGCATCTCTAGCCTTGGAGCACACAGATACCGTTCAATCAATATCCTGGATACTGAGAGGAGAGCCGGGGGCTATAGCAACGCGCACCAGGCTCTAATTTCAGCCAGTATCAATTTCTCCTCTCCTCTTTTATTCCCCCCGATATGTCCTCAGACATGAGAGAATATGGAGTTACTTTCGTGTCATTTAATATCAAGCAAAAAAAAAACGTCGGAAGTCCAGAACAACATTTGTAGTGTTGCAAAACAGAGAGAGAAAAAAAAACGAGAACATTCATTGTTTTATTTTTATTTTATTTAACCAGTTAAGAACAAATTCTTATTTTCAATGACGGCCTGGGAACAGTGGGTTAACTGCCTGTTCAGGGGCAGAACGACAGATTTGTACCTTGTCAGCTCGGGGGTTTGAACTCGCAACCTTCCGGTTACTAGTCCAACGCTCTAACCACTAGGCTACCCTGCCGCCCCATTGTAAGGAAATGAAATGCGAGAACAAATGTTTTGTAAATGAACGGGACATGTTGTCTTCTTCTTCTTCTTCTTCTTCTTGAAACATTGAACCTTTGAGTTATTTAGCAGATGCTCTTATCCAGAGGATTTTTAAGGAAATCACCATGGCGATCAAACACCATGGCCATCAATCATCATGGTCATCAATCACCATGGTCATCAATCACCATGGTCATCAATCACCATGGTCATCAATCACCGTGGCGACCAAACACCATGGTCATCAATCACCGTGGCGACCAAACACCATGGTCATCAAACACCATCAAACACCATCAAACACCATCAAACACCATGGTCATCAAACACCATGGTCATCAAACACCATCAAACACCATGGTCATCAAACACCATCAAACACCATGGTCATCAAACACCATCAAACACCATGGTCATCAAACACCATCAAACACCATGGCCATCAAACACCATCAAACACCATCAAACACCATCAAACACCATCAAACACAATCTCCCGATCTTTGCCTGCTATTGTCCCTATCTATTGTCCCGGTCTTTGCCTGCTATTGTCCCGGTCTTTGCCTGCTATTGTCCCGGTCTTTGCCTGCTATTGTCCCGATCTTTGCCTGCTATTGTCCAGATCTTTGCCTGCTATTGTCCAGATCTTTGCCTGCTATTGTCCCAGTCTTTGCCTGCTATTGTCCCGATCTTTGCCTGCTATTTTCCCGATCTTTGCTTGTTACCCTGGATCTAGGAACACCAGCATTTCACTCGCAATAACATCCGCTAAACATGTGACCAATACAATTTGATTTAAATTGGACTTTGTTTTTACAGCCTTTTTTTTTTGCAGTTGCAAGTTTTGTGTTTTTAATTCCAGCAGCTTCTAAAGCTAAGCAGGGTTGGTCTTGGTCAGCAGCACCACCACCCTGCATCCCACTGCTGGCTTACTAAGCAGGGTTGGTCTTGGTCAGCAGCACCACCACCCTGCATCCCACTGCTGGCTTACTAAGCAGGGTTGGTCTTGGTCAGCAGCACCACCACCCTGCATCCCACTGCTGGCTTACTAAGCAGGGTTGGTCTTGGTCAGCAGCACCACCACCCTGCATCCCACTGCTGGCTTACTAAGCAGGGTTGGTCTTGGTCAGCAGCACCACCACCCTGCATCCCACTGCTGGCTTACTAAGCAGGGTTGGTCTTGGTCAGCAGCACCACCACCCTGCATCCCACTGCTGGCTTACTAAGCAGGGTTGGTCTTGGTCAGCAGCACCACCACCCTGCATCCCACTGCTGGCTTACTAAGCAGGGTTGGTCTTGGTCAGCAGCACCACCACCCTGCATCCCACTGCTGGCTTACTAAGCAGGGTTGGTCTTGGTCAGCAGCACCACCACCCTGCATCCCACTGCTGGCTTACTAAGCAGGGTTGGTCTTGGTCAGCAGCACCACCACCCTGCATCCCACTGCTGGCTTACTAAGCAGGGTTGGTCTTGGTCAGCAGCACCACCACCCTGCATCCCACTGCTGGCTTACTAAGCAGGGTTGGTCCTGGTCAGCAGCACCACCACCCTGCATCACACTGCTGGCTTGCTTCTAAAGCTAAGCAGGGTTGGTCCTGGTCGGTCCCTGGACGGGAGACCAGATACTCCTGGAAGAGGTGTTGGAGGGCCAGTAGGAGGCACCCTTCTGTCTGGTCTTCTAATCAAATGCTCTAGGGCAGTTTTTTTTTAATGGTTTTATTTGACCTTTATTTAACTAGGCAAGTCAGTTATTTTCAATGACGGTCTACTGGGGAACAGTGGGTTAACTGCCTTGTTCAGGGGCGACAGATTTATACAGTGCCTTGCGAAAGTATTCGGCCCCCTTGAACTTTGCGACCTTTTGCCACATTTCAGGCTTCAAACATAAAGATGTAAAACTGTATTTTTTTGTGAAGAATCAACAACAAGTGGGACACAATCATGAAGTGGAACTACGTTTATTGGATATTTCAAACTTTTTTAACAAATCAAAAACTGAAAAATTGGGCGTGCAAAATTATTCAGCCCCTTTACTTTCAGTGCTGCAAACTCTCTCCAGAAGTTCAGTGAGGATCTCTGAATGATCCAATGTTGACCTAAATCACTAATGATGATAAATACAATCCACCTGTGTGTAATCAAGTCTAAATGCACCTGCACTGTGATAGTCTCAGAGGTCCGTCAAAAGCGCAGAGAGCATCATGAAGAACAAGGAACACACCAGGCAGGTCCGAGATACTGTTGTGAAGAAGTTTAAAGCCGGATTTGGATACAAAAAGATTTCCCAAGCTTTAAACATCCCAAGGAGCACTGTGCAAGCGATAATATTGAAATGGAAGGAGTATCAGACCACTGCAAATCTACCAAGACCTGGCCGTCCCTCTAAACTTTCAGCTCATACAAGGAGAAGACTGATCAGAGATGCAGCCAAGAGGCCCATGATCACTCTGGATGAACTGCAGAGATCTACAGCTGAGGTGGGAGACTCTGTCCATAGGACAACAATCAGTCGTATATTGCACAAATCAGGCCTTTATGGAAGAGTGGCAAGAAGAAATCCATTTCTTAAAGATATCCATAAAAAGTGTTGTTTAAAGTTTGCCACAAGCCACCTGGGAGACACACCAAACATGTGGAAGAAGGTGCTCTGGTCAGATGAAACCAAAATTGAACTTTTTGGCAACAATGCAAAACGTTATGTTTGGCGTAAAAGCAACACAGCTCATCACCCTGAACACCCTATCCCCACTGTCACACATGGTGGTGGCAGCATCATGGTTTGGGCCTGCTTTTCTTCAGCAGGGACAGGGAAGATGGTTAAAATTGATGGGAAGATGGATGGAGCCAAATACAGGACCATTCTGGAAGAAAACCTGATGGAGTCTGCAAAAGACCTGAGACTGGGACGGAGATTTGTCTTCCAACAAGACAATGATCCAAAACATAAAGCAAAATCTACAATGGAATGGTTCAAAAATAAACATATCCAGGTGTTAGAATGGCCAAGTCAAAGTCCAGACCTGAATCCAATCGAAAATCTGTGGAAAGAACTGAAAACTGCTGTTCACAAATGCTCTCCATCCAACCTCACTGAGCTCGAGCTGTTTTGCAAGGAGGAATGGGAAAAAATGTCAGTCTCTCGATGTGCAAAACTGATAGAGACATACCCCAAGCGACTTACAGCTGTAATCGCAGCAAAAGGTGGCGCTACAAAGTATTAACTTAAGGGGGCTGAATAATTTTGCACGCCCAATTTTTCAGTTTTTGATTTGTTAACAAAGTTTGAAATATCCAATAAATGTCGTTCCACTTCATGATTGTGTCCCACTTGTTGTTGATTCTTCACAAAAAAATACAGTTTTATATCTTTATGTTTGACGCCTGAAATGTGGCAAAAGGTCGCAAAGTTCAAGGGGGCCGAATACTTTCGCAAGGCACTGTACCTTGTCAGCTCATGGATTCGATCATGCAATCTTTCGGTTACTAGTCCAACGCTCTAACCACTAGGCTACCTGCTGGTTACTGGTCCAACGCTCTAACCACTAGGCTACCTGCTGGTTACTAGTCCAACACTCTAACCACTAGGCTACCTGCTGGTTACTAGTCCAACGCTCTAACCACTAGGCTACCTGCTGGTTACTAGTCCAACGCTCTAACCACTAGGCTACCTGCTGGTTACTGGTCCAACGCTCTAACCACTAGGCTACCTGCTGGTTACTAGTCCAACGCTCTAACCACTAGGCTACCTGCTGGTTACTAGTCCAACGCTCTAACCACTAGGCTACCTGCTGGTTACTAGTCCAACACTCTAACCACTAGTCTACCTGCTGGTTACTAGTCCAACGCTCTAACCACTAGGCTACCTGCCGCTCCACCAGTGATGGTGACATTGCCCTGGGTAGGGGGTGACATTGCCCTGGGTAGGGGGTGACATTGCCCTGGGTAGGGGGTGACATTGCCCTGGGTAGGGGGTGACATTGCCCTGGGTAGGGGGTGACATTGCCCTGGGTAGGGGGTGCCATCTTTGGGATGGGATGTTAGATGGATGTCCTGATTTATTGACATTTAATGTAATACTAGGGGTGTTAACCTCAGTGTCCTGGACAAATGTAATTATGACCACGTAGTCATCCCCCTAACTCCTCACACCAACTCCTCATTGATAGCTGATGTGTGGTGAGTGTTCTGGCACAAAATGGTGGCTGTGCATCAGACAGATCACTCATCACCTCAACACCATGATAGCTGATGTGTGGTGATTGTTCTGGCACAAAATGGTGGCTGTGCATCACCCAGGTGGGCTACACAGATTGATAGTGGATGATTGTACTTTTGGGTTTTATTCTGGACTTCATAAGTGTTGCTTGATATTAAATGGCACTAAAGTAGCTCCAGGAGAGAAACAGCCAAGGATGTTTGTGGATAGAAAGAAAAACAGTGTGTCTCCAGAGGTCAGTCGTGGTCCGTTCAGAGCTGTGAAGACCTCTCTGTACTCCCCCTCACTCTCTCTGCTCTCTCTATGACCCTGGAGTGATGAAGGGAGCAGAGAGAGAGGTCTCAGAGCAAAAAAAACTCCCAATACTGACGGATTAAATTTAAAGCCTTCAGTTTCACAGTTCACTTCCTGTGAAAGACACAGCAAGCGACCGTGTCCTCGCCACCTCTCCAATGCTAATTGGTGTCAGCAGGACTAATGCACTCTTATAGGTCCACAGAACTGAGTTTAACTGTCCAGTACTGTCTATAAATATAATACTGTTATTTATACTGTATAGTACTGTCTATAAATATAATACTGTTATTTATACTGTACAGTACTGTCTATAAATATAATAGTGTTATTTATACTGTACAGTACTGTCTATAAATATAATAGTGTTATTTATACTGTACAGTACTGTCTATAAATATAATAGTGTTATTTATACTGTACAGTACTGTCTATAAATATAATAGTGTTATTTATACTGTACAGTACTGTCTATAAATATAATAGTGTTATTTATACTGTACAGTACTGTCTATAAATATAATAGTGCTATTTATACTGTATAGTACTGTCTAGAAATCGAATAGTGTTATTTATACTGTATAGTACTGTCTATAAATCTAATATACTCTTATTTATACTGTATAGTACTGTCTATAAATCTAATATGGGGGGGGGGGGTCTATTTTAGTGGTCGTTTAATGGTTGTTGGCTCATTGGGGGGGGTCTATTTAGTGGTGTTTTAATGGTTGTTGGCTCATTGGGGGGGGGGGGTCTATTTTAGTGGTGTTTTAATGGTTGTTGGCTCATTGGGGGGGGGGGGGGTCTATTTAGTGGTGTTTTAATGGTTGTTGGCTCATTGGGGGGGGGGGGGGGGTCTATTTTAGTGGCGTTTTAATGGTTGTTGGCTCATTGGGGGGGGGGGGGGGGTCTATTTTAGTGGTGGTTGGCTCATTAGAGGGGGGAGGGTCGTTTAATGGTTGTTGGCTCATCGGCATCACCAGCCATAACCGCAGAACATTAAGTCATGGATAGAGTTGTTTAACTTCTCAGTTAAACCTGTGATGCTGTAAAACCACAAAAAAACACACTTCCTGCAGCCCCGGAGGAACGCCTCCATAGATATTACACGAGAAGTAACAAATTACACATCGAAGACTTCTCCTCAAGATCAATAACCGAACCCTTCTCCTTGATAGGTTACATCTAACACGTTCATCACGTTAGTTATGTTCTGTTCCACCGGTTCTGAAGACTCCAGTGAGATTCGGATTCAAGGCTGGGATGGACGTTGTGGGGTTCAGCTGGGTTCAGCTGGGTTCAGCTGGGTTGGACGTTGTGGGGTTCAGCTGGGTTCAGCTGGGTTGGACGTTGTGGGGTTCAGCTGGGTTGGACGTTGTGGGGTTCAGCTGGGTTCAGCTGGGTTGGACGTTGTGGGGTTCAGCTGGGTTCAGCTGGGTTGGACGTTGTGGGGTTCAGCTGGGTTCAGCTGGGTTGGACGTTGTGGGGTTCAGCTGGGTTCAAGCTGGGTTGGACGTTGTGGGGTTCAGCTGGGTTCAGCTGGGTTCAGTTGTGGGGTTCAGCTGGGTTCAGCTGGGTTGGACATTGTGGGGTTCAGCTGGGTTCAGCTGGGTTCAGTTGTGGGGTTCAGCTGGGTTCAGCTGGGTTGGACATTGTGGGGTTCATTGTGGGGTTCAGCTGGGTTCAGCTGGGTTGTGCCGTGGCGGAGGTCTTTGTGGGCTATACTCAGCCTTGTCTCAGGATGGTAAGTTGGTGGTTGAAGATATACCTCTAGTGGTGTGGGTGCTGTGCTTTGGCAAAGTGGGTGGGGTTATATCCTTTCTGTTTGGCCCTGTCCGGGGGTGTCCTCGGATGGGGCCACAGGGTCTCCTGAGTTTATAAACATAGTCAGCTAGCTGTCTGGAGTAATGTTCCTCTGTAGTTTATAAACATAGTCAGCTAGCTGTCTGGAGTAATGTTCCTCTGTACAGTAGTTTATAAACATAGCCAGCTAGCTGTCTGGAGTAATGTTCCTCTGTACAGTAGTTTTGTAACAGCTAATGTGAATCATAATAAAATACCAAATCGTGTTGAGCTGGACAGCCTCTTCAGAGTGCTGCAATCTCTAGACACAGTACACTTTGACATCTCCGGATCGATGCCCTGGGAATGGGCTGACGTAACCTTTTAACAGCCCATGTCAACCAGCCAACAGCCAGGATGTAGAGCTGCAGAGAGACATGCTAGGGCTTGATGGACATCTCCTGACCCTTGGTGGTGTGCTTGGTCTCATTGGACAGTGCGTTTTGTGCTGATCTGGCAACCCATTTGGCAGGCCATGGTGTCACAGTGACAAAGGGAAGAGGTTAGAGAGACAGGCGTGGGGACAGTGGGAGAGGGTTGAGAGAGACAGTGGGAGGAGGTGAGAGAGACAGTGGGAGGAGGTGAGAGAGACAGTGGGAGGAGGTTAGAGAGACAGTGGGAGGAGGTTAGAGAGACAGTGGGAGGAGGTGAGAGAGACAGTGGGAGGAGGTTAGAGAGACAGTGGGAGGAGGTTAGAGAGACAGTGGGAGGAGGTTAGAGAGACAGTGGGAGGAGGTTAGAGAGACAGTGCGAGGAGGTTAGAGAGACAGTGGGAGGAGGTGAGAGAGACAGTGGGAGGAGGTGAGAGAGACAGTGGGAGGAGGAGGTGAGAGAGACAGTGGGAGGAGGAGGTGAGAGAGACAGTGGGAGGAGGAGGTGAGAGAGACAGTGGGAGGAGGAGGTGAGAGAGAGTGGGAGGAGGTGAAAACAGTAATATCATGTGGAAACTTTATTTAGAACAATGTACTGGCCTTGTACCAACTATGTTGTGTACGGTATTAGCCTAGCGCGCTACACCTGTATCATGTTGTGTACGGTATTAGCCTAGCGCTCTACACCTGTATCATGTTGTGTATGGTATTAGCCTAGCGCTCTCTACACCTGTATCATGTTGTGTACGGTATTAGCCTAGCGCTATCTACACCTGTATCATGTTGTGTATGGTATTAGCCTAGTGATCTCTACACCTGTATCATGTTGTGTATGGTATTAGCCTAGCACGCTCTACACCTGTATCATGTTGTGTATGGTATTAGCCTAGCGCTCTCTACACCTGTATCATGTTGTGTACGGTATTAGCCTAGCGCTCTCTACACCTGTATCATGTTGTGTATGGTATTAGCCTAGCGCTCTCTACACCTGTATCATGTTGTGTATGGTATTAGCCTAGCGCTCTACACCTGTATCACGTTGTGTACGGTATTAGCCTTTCTCTCTACACCTGTATCATGTTGTGTATGGTATTAGCCTAGCGCTCTCTACACCTGTATCATGTTGTGTACGGTATTAGCCTAGCGCTCTCTACACCTGTATCATGTTGTGTATGGTATTAGCCTAGCGCTCTCTACACCTGTATCATGTTGTGTACGGTATTAGCCTAGCGCTCTCTACACCTGTATCATGTTGTGTACGGTATTAGCCTAGCGCTCTCTACACCTGTATCATGTTGTGTACGGTATTAGCCTAGCGCTCTCTACACCTGTATCATGTTGTGTACGGTATTAGCCTAGCGCTCTCTACACCTGTATCATGTTGTGTACGGTATTAGCCTAGCGCTCTCTACACCTGTATCATGTTGTGTACGGTATTAGCCTAGCTCTCTACACTTGAACTACTTAATTTCTTTACTTTATTTCTTAAAATGTATTTCTTTAATTTAATCTTTCCAGAAGACCTTGAGTGTTTATCTTCCAAGATTCCCTGTGTGTCCATCGCTCTCACTTCAAACCCCAAAACAAACCCCTTGATGTATCATTAGGGTCCACTGCAGAGCTAGCCGTGCACATCCTGACACATTCAGGTCCGTGGAACCTGATTTATCTCTGTACTACTCTGACTAATAACTCAGAGGATGACAGTGTGCTGGGGTGGAGATGGGAGGAGGGGAGGAGAGGAGGGGAGGAGAGGAGGGGAGAGGGAGGAGAGAGGGGAGGGAGGGGAGAGGGGAGAGAGGAGGGGAGAGGGAGGAGGGGAGGAAAGGAGAGAGGGAGGAAAGAGTGGAGAGGGAGGAGGAGAGGAAAGAGGAGAGAGGGAGGAGGGGAGAAGGAAAAGGGGAGAGGTGGAAGGGGAGGAGGAGAGAGGGAGGAGAGGAAGAAAGATTGAAGAGGGAGGAGGAGAGGAAAGAGGAGAGATGGATGATGGGAGAGGGAGGAGGGGAGGAAAGAGTGGAGAGGGAGGAGAAGAGGGAGGAGGGGAGAGAGAGGAGGGGAGGAAATAGGAGAGGGAGGAGTGGAGAAGGAGGAGGAGAGAGGGAGGAGGGGAGAGGGAGGAAATAGGAGAGGGAGGAGTGGAGAGGGAGGAGTGGAGGAAATAGAGGAGGGAGGAGGAGAGAGTGATGAGGGGAAGAAATAGGAGAGGGAGGAGGAGAGAGTGAGGAGGGGAAGAAATAGGAGAGGGAGGAGGGGAGAGGGAGGAGCGGAGGAGAGAGGGAGGAGGGGAGAGGGAGGAGGGGAGGAGGAGAGAGGGAGGAGGGGAGGAGAGAGGGAGGAGGGGAGGAAATAGAGGAGGGAGGAGGAGAGAGGGAGGAGTGGAGGAAATAGGAGGGGGAGGAGGGGGGAAGGAGGGGAGGAAATAGGAGAGGGAGGAGGGGAGAGGGAGGAGCGGAGGAGAGAGGAAGGACGGGAGAGGGAGGAGGGAGGAGGAGAGAGGGAGGAGCGGAGGAGGGAGGAGGAGAGAGGGAGGAGCAGAGGAGAGAGGGAGGAGGGGAGGAAATAGAGGAGGGAGGAGGAGAGAGGGAGGAGGGGAGGAAATAGAGGAGGGAGGAGGAGAGAGGGAGGAGGGGAAGAAATAGAGGAGGGAGGAGGAGAGAGTGAGGAGCGGAGGAGAGAGGGAGGAGGGGAGAGGGAGGAGGGGAGGAAATAGAGGAGGGAGGAGGAGAGAGGGAGGAGGGGAGGAAATAGAGGAGGGAGGAGGAGAGAGGGAGGAGCGGAGGAGAGAGGGAGGAGGAGACTCAAGACTGACAGTCACGGTATATTATCCATGGAAATTGTCTACAGGAATAGAAGAGTTCCCCAATGTCAGCTGTTGTTTAAAAAGAAGGACCGTCTCCCAGGAGAGTATGGGTAGCGGCAGCCCAATATGGCGATCGGAGTACGGGGAAGTGGGTGTGTGTTTGAAAAAGCTAATCAGCTAAATGGGCAGATTTGTTGTCGCTGCAGACTCTTTCACGTAGCTGATTGGTCCGATTGCTTTCTACTGGGTATTAAGATGGCGGCGCCAGAGGTAGCTAACGTGGCACCTTTTCCCCTCGATTTTAATTCAAGTAGAATGGCAGCCGACACAATAAATATCTACTATTGATAACTATCTAGATGTCACCTTGATACATTACATACAGTCTACTACTCAATGGGGAGGATACGAACACCAACAACACCAGGACACAGTGGCGTTGGATCGGGAGGAGGATTGGGAGGAGGATAGGAGGAGGATAGGAGGAGGATGCTCGGGAGGAGGATAGGAGGAGGAGGCTCGGGAGGAGGATGGGAGGAGGAGGCTCGGGAGGAGGATAGGAGGAGGAGGATAGGAGGAGGAGGCTCAGGAGGAGGCTCAGGAGGAGGAGGCTCGGGAGGAGGATAGGAGGAGGAGGCTAGGGAGGAGGATAGGAACACCAACAACACCAGGACACAGTGGCTTTGGCTCGGCTTAACAAGCATTACTGTCCGGCCAATATCAAGGTGCCAATATCAGGGTGCCAATATCAGGGTGCCCACTACCTTTCCACGTGCCCACTACCTTTCCAAGTGCCCACTACCTTTCCACGTGCCCACTACCTTTCCACGTGCCCACTACCTTTCCACGTGTCCACTACCTTTCCCTTTCCACGTGCCCACTACCTTTCCACGTGCACACTACCTTTCCACGTGCACACTACCTTTCCACGTGCCCACTACCTTTCCCTTTCCACGTGCCCACTACCTTTCCACGTGCCCACTACCTTTCCACGTGCCCACTACCTTTCCCTTTCCACGTGCCCACTACCTTTCCACGTGCCCACTACCTTTCCACGTGCCCACTACCTTTCCACGTGCCCACTACCTTTCCACGTGCCCACTACCTTTCCACGTGCCCACTACCTTTCCACGTGCCCACTACCTTTTCATGTGCCCACTACCTTTCCACGTGCCCACTACCTTTCCACGTGACCACTACCTTTCCACGTGCCCACTACCTTTCCACGTGTCCACTACCTTTCCACGTGCCCACTACCTTTCCCTTTCCACGCACCCACTACCTTTCCACGTGCCCACTACCTTTCCCTTTCCACGTGCCCACTACCTTTCCACGTGCCCACTACCTTTTCACGTGCCCACTACCTTTCCACGTGCCCACTACCTTTCCACGTGCCCACTACCTTTCCACGTGCCCACTACCTTTCCCTTTCCACGCGCCCACTACCTTTCCACGTGCCCACTACCTTTCCACGTGCCCACTACCTTTCCCTTTCCACGTGCCCACTACCTTTCCACGTGTCCACTACCTTTTCACGTGCCCACTACCTTTCCACGTGCCCACTACCTTTCCACGTTCCCACTACCTTTCCACGTGCCCACTACCTTTCCACGTGCCCACTACCTTTCCACGCGCCCACTACCTTTCCACGCGCCCACTACCTTTCCACGCGCCCACTACCTTTCCACGCGCCCACTACCTTTCCACGCGCCCACTACCTTTCCACGCGCCCACTACCTTTCCACGCGCCCACTACCTTTCCACGTGCCCACTACCTTTCCAAGTGTCCTGTCGCCCTTTGAATCCTGTAATACTGTATACACAGCCTCAGGACTGCCTCAGGACTTCCTCAGGACTTCGGCAGAAACAGTCCCACTGCGCTCTGAGCCGTCTGGTCGGTCTAATGGTAATACGCTGACTCAAACTAGGTGACCATGGAGACCGCTGCTAGGCTGCGCCTCATTATTTATCAACTTCCTGTTACTCCTAATGAATATTCAACATGTTTATACCAGGGTCGAAAAACCAAACATCCTCAACTTTTACATTAATCGGGACATTCATGTTTATGGAAACTTCATTATTACGTCACCATGGTGATGAGAAGCCCCACCCCCGCGGTCACATTATGCTAATTCCCTCGACGCTAGCTGCCCCAGTTGGAGATATAGATGGATGGAGAACAGCATCAGAGGGTTGAATTATCAAAAAAGAAAAGCCGCCCTGCGTTTCTAAATGTGGGATGTGCTCTATATGCATGATGAGCAGGCCACAGAGGGAGATAGATGGAGAGAAGAGAGGGAGAGAGAGGAGAGGGAGATGGAGGAGAGAGGAGAGAGAGGAGAGAGAGATGGAGGAGAGAGAGATGGAGGAGAGAGGAGAGAGGAGCGAGGAGAGGGAGAGAGAGATGGAGAGAGAGAGAGGAAAGGGAGAGAGAGATGGAGAGAGAGTAGAGGGAGAGAGAGATGGAGAGAGGAGAGGGAGAGAGAGATGGAGGAGAGCGAGGAGATGGAGTGAGTGAGAGAGAAAGAGAGGAGGGAGAGAGAGATGGAGCGAGAGAGAAAGAAAGGAGGGAGAGAGAGAGGGATGGAGCAAGAGAGAGGAGAGAGGGAGAGAGAGATGGAGCGAGAGAGAAAGAGAGTGAGGAGAGCCACAGTGATAGGGAGACGGAGAGAGAGAGAGCCAGAGCGATAGGGAGGCAAAGGGAGAGAGAGAGAGAGCTAGGAGAGCCACAGCGATAGGGAGATGGAGCTAGAAGGAGAGCCACAGCGATAGGGAGACAGAGCGAGAGAGAAAGAGAGCCAGCGGGAGAAGCACAGCAAGAGAGAGAGGGAGAGAGAGAGAGAGGGAGAGAGAGAGAGAGAGAGGAGAGAGAGAGAGGAGAGAGAGAGAGGAGAGAGAGAGAAGGAGAGAGAGAGAAGGAGAGAGAGAGAAGGAGAGAGAGAGAAGGAGAGAGAGAGAAGGAGAGAGAGAGAAGGAGAGCCACAGCGATAGGGAGACGGAGCGATAGAGATAGAGATAGAGATAGAGATAGAGATAGAGATAGAGAGAGCTAGAGGAAGAGCCACAGCGAGACAGTGAAGGGTAGTAATGGGAGTTCCCCTCCCAACCTGAACGGTAGTTAATAATAACACTGCTGGGGTTCACTAGCTGGCCTGCAGTACTGTTCTGTTTTCACAGTCTTCTTCCTCACCCTCTAAAACGCAGGGGAGGCTGTTTGAAATGCAATCCACTATTAAAAACAGTCACTTAGCGTTCCGTTGGGTAACAGTTGGCTACTCTTTGACAGAGGAGAGAGAAGCCAGTGTTGACACACTGTGACAGATGGTAAAATGCTCTGGCGATCCACCATCTTTGAATGGTGGCGTATTGGTGCTGGGCTGGAACAACAAAAACTTTTAAAAAGTACCGCACTTTGTCCCCAGGACCAGGAATGAAGACTACGCCTCGTGTCCCCTATTCTCCCTGATTCGTTGGGTCATAGCCCAGGAAGAGGAAGACATTGAGGGACCTCGTGTCCCCTATTCTCCCTGATTCGTTGGGTCATAGCCCAGGAAGAGGAAGACATTGAGGGACCTCGTGTCCCCTATTCTCCCTGATTCGTTGGGTCATAGCCCAGGAAGAGGAAGACATTGAGGGACCTCGTGTCCCCTATTCTCCCTGCTTCGTTGTGTCATAGCCCAGGAAGAGGAAGACATTGAGGGACCTCGTGTCCCCTATTCTCCCTGATTCGTTGTGTCATAGCCCAGGAAGAGGAAGACATTGAAGGACCTTGCGGGAGGCCTGATGCATCATGGTACTGAACTTAATAAATAGGTATTTTGGCATCGGTCTCCTAAAGGACAGCTCATACAAGGGCCAGTACGAATTACAAAATGGCGTCTATTTGGCGCCCTCACTGTTCCCCCGCTCAGTTCTGTTTGGCGAGCTCTGCTCCACCGCTCAACGCCGGGCGCCAGGTGATTCATGCAGGCTGTCAGGTGAGCAGCTGCTGTCACACGAAGGATGCCCCCGCCCCTCTGCCCGCCAGGCTGCCACACGCCAGATGTCTCCTCGGTAACGGTGTGAACGGAAGCATGATAGGGAAAACTCCAAATGAATGTGTCATACATGAACGACCAGGGAGCATCACAGGGGAGCAGGGCATCCAAACAGGGGAGCAGGGCATCCAAACAGGGGAGCAGGGGAGCAGGGCATCCAAACAGGGGAGCAGGGCATCCAAACAGGGGAGCAGGGCATCCAAACAGGGGAGCAGGGCATCCAAACAGGGGAGCAGGGCATCCAAACAGGGGAGCAGGGAGCATCACAGGGGAGCAGGGCATCCAAACAGGGGAGCAGGGCATCCAAACAGGGGAGGAGGGCATCCAAACAGACCATGAATCACCTGGTACAATTTGGGACACAGAGTGGTTAGTGTTTGGACACACTAGTTGGCTAAGAGGTGCATTAGATGATAGGTCCACTAAGGACTGAATAAGGTCTTAGATACACTAAGGACTGAATAAGATGTTAGCTACAGTAGGTCCACTAAGGACTGAATAAGGTGTTAGATACACTAAGGACTGAATAAGGTGTTAGATACAGTTAGGACTGAATAAGGTGTTAGATACAGTAAGGACTGAATAAGGTGTTAGATACAGTAAGGACTGAATAAGGTGTTAGATACAGTAGGACCACTAAGGACTGAATAAGGTGTTAGATACAGTAGGTCCACTAAGGACTGAATAAGGTGTTAGATACAGTTAGGACTGAATAAGGTGTTAGATACAGTAAGGACTGAATAAGGTGTTAGATACAGTAGGACCACTAAGGACTGAATAAGGTGTTAGATACAGTAGGACCACTAAGGACTGAATAAGGTGTTAGATACAGTAGGTCCACTAAGGACTGAATAAGGTGTTAGATACAGTAAGGACTGAATACGGTGTTAGATGCAGTAGGACCACTAAGGACTGAATGAGGTGTTAGATACAGTAGGACCACTAAGGACTGAATGGCTGATCAGCTACAATAGTTTCATTTCTTTCTTTGTTTTTCTTCTCCCCAATTTCGTGTTTACGATCTTGCCACATCGCTGCAACTCCCCAACGGGCTCGGGAGAGGAGAAGGTCGAGTCATGCGTGTTCTGAAACTGAACCCGCCAAACCGCGCTCCTAATACCCGCCCGCTTAACCCGGGAACTCAGCTGCGGGTCGGAAGAAAAACTGTTCAACTGATGACCGAAGTCAGCCTGCAGGCGCCCGGCCTGCCACAAGGAGTCGCTAGAGCGTAATGAGCCAAGTAAAGGGCCCCCCAGGCCAAACCCTCCAAAGTCTCTCTGGATAAGAGAGTCAGCTAAATGACTCACTACTGTAGGTCTCTCTGGATAAGAGAGTCAGCTAAATGACTCACTGAATAAGAGAGTCAGCTAAATGACTCCCTACTGTAAGACTCTGGATCAGACCTGCAGATGGTAACATTACATTTGAATGTGCTGCTGTTCCCATGACAGAAAACATTCTGTTTCCTGTGTGTTGGATAATGTTCCCATGACAGAAAACATTCTGTTTCCTGTGTGTTGGATAATGTTCCCATGACAGAAAACATTCTGTTTCCTGTGTGTTGGATAATGTTCCCATGACAGAAAACATTCTGTTTCCTGTGTGTTGGATAATGTTCCCATGACAGAAAACAGTCTGTTTCCTGTGTGTTGGATAATGTTCCCATGACAGAAAACATTTTGTTTCCTGTGTGTTGGATAATGTTCCCATGACAGAAAACATTCTGTTTCCTGAATGTTGGATAATGTTCCCAACACAGAAAACATTTTGTTTCCTGTGTGTTGGATAATGTTCCCATGACAGAAAACATTTTGTTTCCTGTGTGTTGGATAATGTTCCCATGATAGAAAACATTTTGTTTCCTGTGTGTTGGATAATGTTCCCATGACAGAAAACAGTCTGGATAATGTTCCCATGACAGAAAACAGTCTGGATAATGTTCCCATGACAGAAAACAGTCTGTTTCCTGTGTGTTGGATAATGTTCCCATGACAGAAAACATTTTGTTTCCTGTGTGTTGGATAATGTTCCCATGACAGAAAACAGTCTGGATAATGTTCCCATGACAGAAAACAGTCTGGATAATGTTCCCATGACAGAAAACAGTCAGTTTCCTGTGTGTTGGATAATGTTCCCATGACAGAAAACATTCTGTTTCCTGTGTGTTGGATAATGTTCCCATGACAGAAAACAGTCTGGATAATGTTCCCATGACAGACAACAGCCTGTTTCCTGTGTGTTGGGTAATGTTCCCATGACAGAAAACAGCCTGTTTCCTGTGTGTTGGATAATGTTCCCATGACAGAAAACAGCCTGTTTCCTGTGTGTTGGATAATGTTCCCATGACAGAAAACAGCCTGTTTCCTGTGTGTTGGATAATGTTCCCATGACAGAAAACATTTTGTTTCCTGTGTGTTGGATAATGTTCCCATGACAGAAAACAGTCTGGATAATGTTCCCATGACAGAAAACAGTCTGGATAATGTTCCCATGACAGAAAACAGTCAGTTTCCTGTGTGTTGGATAATGTTCCCATGACAGAAAACATTCTGTTTCCTGTGTGTTGGATAATGTTCCCATGACAGAAAACAGTCTGGATAATGTTCCCATGACAGACAACAGCCTGTTTCCTGTGTGTTGGGTAATGTTCCCATGACAGAAAACAGTCAGTTTCCTGTGTGTTGGATAATGTTCCCATGACAGAAAACATTCTGTTTCCTGTGTGTTGGATAATGTTCCCATGACAGAAAACAGTCTGGATAATGTTCCCATGACAGACAACAGCCTGTTTCCTGTGTGTTGGGTAATGTTCCCATGACAGAAAACAGCCTGTTTCCTGTGTGTTGGATAATGTTCCCATGACAGAAAACAGCCTGTTTCCTGTGTGTTGGATAATGTTCCCATGACAGAAAACAGCCTGTTTCCTGTGTGTTGGATAATGTTCCCATGACAGAAAACATTCTGTTTCCTGTGTGTTGGATAATGTTCACATAGATGATGAGTTTTACAGAAAAAGACAGACTGAAAAGTAAAGGAAGTGACCAGGCGGTGGCGTAAAGACCAGGTCCAACTGGCTGCTCTGTCCTGTGTGAATACTGCCATACGCAATCACAGAGCACCTCAAACTAAACACACAAACCACTGTTCATTCAGACCGAGCCAATCCATTCAGTTTAATTACAGCCTGGATGAAATACACTTCACAAGGGGCTCAGGGGCTCTGAGATGGGGGGTGGTGTGTGTGTGTGCGTGTGCGTGCGTGCGTGTGGTGTGTGTGTGTGTGTGTGTGTGTGTGTGTGTGTGGGGGGGGGGGGGGGGGGGGGGGGGGTTGTGGTGTGGTGTGTGGTGTGGTGTGTGTGGTGGTGGTGTGTGTGGTGTGTGTGGTGGTGTGTGTGGTGGTGTGTGTGTGTGTGGTGGTGTGTGTGTCCTCTCCCTGCGTATGTCTCCTGTCCCTGCCTCCATTCCCCCAAAACGAAGACCAGGGGAATATAAATCTGAGCCGAAACAAAAAGGGTGACATTTCATTAAGGAGGGAGCTGGTAGCTGTACCTCCCCTTTGGCTAGAGTACAAATCACACCAAGGCCAGGGGGCGGGGCAGAGGATACCGCAACATTCTGAAACCCTTTAACCAATCACACCAAGGCCGGGGGGGGGGGCAGAGGATACCACAACATTCTGACACCCTTTAACCAATCACACCAAGGCCGGGGGGGGGGGGGGGGGGAGCAGAGGATACCGCAACATTCTGAAACCCTTTAACCAATCACACCAAGGCCAGGGGGGGGGGGCAGAGGATACCACAACATTCTGACACCCTTTAACCAATCACACCAAGGCCGGGGGGGGGGGGGGGGAGCAGAGGATACCGCAACATTCTGAAACCCTTTAACCAATCACACCAAGGCCAGGGGGGGGGGGCAGAGGATACCGCAACATTCTGAAACCCTTTAACCAATCACACCAAGGCCAGGGGGGGGGGGGGGGGGGGAGCAGAGGATACCACAACATTCTGAAACCCTTTAACCAATCACACCAAGGCCAGGGGGGGGGGGGGGGGGGGCAGAGGATACCGCAACATTCTGAAACCCTTTAACCAATCACATCAAGGCCAGGGGGGGGGGGGGGGGAGCAGAGGATACCACAACATTCTGAAACCCTTTAACCAATCACACCAAGGCCAGGGGGGGGGGGGGGGGGGCAGAGGATACCGCAACATTCTGAAACCCTTTAACCAATCACACCAAGGCCAGGGGGGGGGGGGGGGGGGGGGGGCAGAGGATACCGCAACATTCTGAAACCCTTTAACCAATCACACCAAGGCCAGGGGGGGGGGGGGGGGGGCCAGAGGATACCACAACATTCTGAAACCCTTTAACCAATCACACCAAGGCCAGGGGGGGGGGCAGAGGATACCACAACATTCTGAAACCCTTTAACCAATCACACCAAGGCCAGGGGGGGGGGGGGGGGGCAGAGGATACCGCAACATTCTGAAACCCTTTAACCAATCACACCAAGGCCAGGGGGAGGGGGGGGGGGGGGGGGGGCAGAGGATACCGCAACATTCTGAAACCCTTTAACCAATCACACCAAGGCCAGGGGGGGGGGGGGGGGGGGGGCAGAGGATACCACAACATTCTGAAACCCTTTAACCAATCACACCAAGGCCAGGGGGGGGGGGGGGGGGCAGAGGATACCACAACATTCTGAAACCCTTTAACCAATCACACCAAGGCCAGGGGGGGGCAGAGGGTACCGCAACATTCTGAAACCATTTAACCAATCACACCAAGGCCAGGGGGGGGGGGGGGGGAGCAGAGGATACCGCAACATTCTGAAACCCTTTAACCAATCACACCAAGGCCAGGGGGGGGGGGGGGGGGGGGGAGCAGAGGATACCGCAACATTCTGAAACCCTTTAACCAATCACACCAAGGCCGGGGGGGGGGGAACAGTCACTGTGCTAGCCTAGCGCTGCTGTAGTCTGGGTCCTCAGACTAAATGAGATGAACAGTCACTGTGCTAGCCTAGCGCTGCTGTAGACTGGGTCCTCAGACTAAATGAGATGAACAGTCACTGTGCTAGCCTAGCGCTGCTGTAGACTGGGTCCTCAGACTAAATGAGATGAACAGTCACTGTGCTAGCCTAGCGCTGCTATAGTCTGGGTCCTCAGACTAAATGAGATGAACAGTCACTGTGCTAGCCTAGCGCTGCTGTAGACTGGGTCCTCAGACTAAATGAGATGAACAGTCACTGTGCTAGCCTAGCGCTGCTGTAGACTGGGTCCTCAGACTAAATGAGATGAACAGTCACTGTGCTAGCCTAGCGCTGCTGTAGACTGGGTCCTCAGACTAAATGAGATGAACAGTCACTGTGCTAGCCTAGCGCTGCTGTAGTCTGGGTCCTCAGACTAAATGAGATGAACAGTCACTGTGCTAGCCTAGCGCTGCTATAGTCTGGGTCCTCAGACTAAATGAGATGAACAGTCACTGTGCTAGCCTAATGCTGCTATAGTCTGGGTCCTCAGACTAAATGAGATGAACAGTCACTGTGCTAGCCTAGCGCTGCTATAGTCTGGGTCCTCAGACTAAATGAGATGAACAGTCACTGTGCTAGCCTAGCGCTGCTATAGCCTGGGTCCTCAGACTAAATGAGATGAACAGTCACTGTGCTAGCCTAGCGCTGCTGTAGACTGGGTCCTCAGACTAAATGAGATGAACAGTCACTGTGCTAGCCTAGCGCTGCTATAGTCTGGGTCCTCAGACTAAATGAGATGAACAGTCACTGTGCTAGCCTAATGCTGCTATAGTCTGGGTCCTCAGACTAAATGAGATGAACAGTCACTGTGCTAGCCTAGCGCTGCTATAGTCTGGGTCCTCAGACTAAATGAGATGAACAGTCACTGTGCTAGCCTAGCGCTGCTGTAGACTGGGTCCTCAGACTAAATGAGATGAACAGTCACTGTGCTAGCCTAATGCTGCTATAGCCTGGGTCCTCAGACTAAATGAGATGAACAGTCACTGTGCTAGCCTAGCGCTGCTATAGCCTGGGTCCTCAGACTAAATGAGATGAACAGTCACTGTGCTAGCCTAGCGCTGCTGTAGTCTGGGTCCTCAGACTAAATGAGATGAACAGTCACTGTGCTAGCCTAGCGCTGCTGAAGCCTGGGTCCTCTGACTAAATTAGATGAACAGTCACTGTGCTAGCCTAGCTCTGCTGTAGCCTGGGTCGTCAGACTAAAAGAGATGAACAGTCACTGTGCTAGCCTAGCACAGACTAGAGAGAGAGAGGCCTGATCAGAGGAGAGAAGCCCTGTTACAGCACCTAGACATGACTAGAGAGAGAGGCCTGGTCAGAGGAGAGAAGCCCTATTACAGCACCTAGACATGACTAGAGAGAGAGAGAGACCTGATTAGAGGAGAGAAGCCCTGTTACAGCACCTAGATATGACTAGAGAGAGAGAGGCCTGATCAGAGGAGAGAAGCCCTGGTACAGCATCTAGACATGACTAGAGAGAGAGAGGCCTGATCAGAGGAGAGAAGCCCTGTTACAACACCTAGACATGACTAGAGAGAGGCCTGATCAGAGAGAGAAGCCCTGGTACAGCACCAGGTGGTTCAGGAGAGTTGGGTCCTACCTTGGAAGTTGCCAGAGGAGAGGTACAGCCAGGTGAGTGCGGGGATGAAGAGCAGGGCGAGGGAGGCAGCGAGGAACTTCCTGCGCCCGCGACACATTCCCAGCATCCTCTGTGGCGATGGCCCAGAACGAGAGGCGGCGCAACCTCTGAAGTCTGACCTCTATGTGGGTAGCAGCTGTTGGCCGGGGGGGGGCATGATACTGTCTGAGGAGAGAGGAGAGGAGAGGACAGGAGGGGAGAGGAGAGAGGAGGGGACAGGAGGGGAAGAGAGAGGAGGGGAGAGGAGAGGACAGGAGAGGAGAGAGGACATGAGGGGAGTGAGAAGAGGAGGGGAGAGATGGGAAGAGAGAGGACAGGAGACGAGAGAGGAAAGAGGAAAGAGGACAGGAGAGGAGAGGAGAGGAGAGATAGAGAGGAGGGGGAGAGAGGTGAGGAGGGGGAGAGAGGTGAGGAGGGGGAGAGAGGTGAGGAGGGGGAGAGAGGGGGAGAGGGGAGAGAGGAATGGAGGGGGAGAGGAGGGGAGAGACAGGACAGGTTAGATCATAACAGGGGGGTATAAAAATGATTTTCAATGATGATTGTTTTACCCCAAAGATCAGAATTCATATGGGGTAAAGGCATACATAATTATAGTGAATGTTTCAAATGGAACTTTTCCACTGAAGCTACTTCCGAGAAGATCCCGTTAAAGTCTCTAGATACTGTTAAAGTCTCTAGACCTCGTTAAAGTCTCTAGACCCCGTTAAAGTCTCTAGACCCCGTTAAAGTCTCTAGATCCCGTTAAAGTCTCTAGACCCCGTTAAAGTCTCTAGATCCCGTTAAAGTCTCTAGATCCCGTTAAAGTCTCTAGATCCCGTTAAAGTCTCTAGATCCCGTTAAAGTCTCTAGATCCCGTTAAAGTCTCTAGATTAGTCCAAGTTGTGTTCCGAATTCCTGTCAGACCAATATATGAATCACAAATTCAGAGGGAAAAAGTTCAGCAGTTTAAATGAATTAGACTCACAGATGTGTTTGTTCTCTTTCTCCCAGATATCACACACACACACCACACACACACACACCACACACACACACACCACACACACACACACACACGAGCCCATATCTGGTAGAGATGACCCCCTCCACTTTAGCCGCTATATTTCAGTCGATGTTCTCTGTAACGTAGAGCCAAAGCCTCTATTTATGATACAATAAATCCTCTTTCCATTACAAAACACATTTGTCTGATTAGCACCATGACCCCAGTCAATGTTTAATCTCCACCAGGCTGTAGAACGACCGGGCTGTAGAACGACGAGGCTGTAGAACGACGAGGCTGTAGAACGACCAGGCACATCTGTCCGATTAGCACCATGACCCCAGTCAATGTTTAATCTCCACCAGGCTGTAGAACGACCAGGCTGTAGAACGACCAGGCTGTAGAACGACCAGGCACATTTGTCCGATTAGCACCATGACCCCAGTCAATGTTTAATCTCCACCAGGGTTTAGTTGGATCGACTATCGAGAACAACCAGACTGTAGAACAACCAGACTGTAGAACGACGAGGCTGTAGAACAACCAGGCTGCAGAACGACGAGGCTGTAGAACAACCAGACTGTAGAACGACGGAGCTGCAGAACGACGAGGCTGTAGAACGACCGGGCTGTAGAACGACGAGGCTGTAGAACAACCAGACTGTAGAACGACGGAGCTGCAGAACGACGAGGCTGTAGAACAACCAGGCTGTAGAACGACGAGGCTGTAGAACTACGAGGCTGTAGAACGACGAGGCTGTAGAATGACGAGGCTGTAGAACGACCGGGCAGTAGAACGACCGGGCTGTAGAACGACCGGGCTGTAGAACGACCAGACTGCAGAATGATGAGGCTGTAGAACGACCAGGCTGCAGAACGACGAGGCTGTAGAACGACGAGGCTGTAGAACGACGAGGCTGTAGAACGACGAGGCTGTAGAACGACGAGGCTGTAGAACAACCAGACTGTAGAACAACCAGACTGTAGAACGACGGAGCTGCAGAACGACGAGGCTGTAGAACAACCAGGCTGCAGAACGACGAGGCTGTAGAACAACCAGGCTGTAGAACAACCAGACTGTAGAACGACAGAGCTGCAGAACGACGAGGCTGTAGAACAACCAGACTGTAGAACGACGGAGCTGCAGAACGACGAGGCTGTAGAACAACCAGGCTGTAGAACAACCAGGCTGTAGAACGACGAGGCTGTAGAACAACCAGGCTGTAGAACGACGAGGCTGTAGAACGACCAGACTGTAGAACGACGGAGCTGCAGAACGACGAGGCTGTAGAACAACCAGGCTGTAGAACAACCAGGCTGTAGAACAACGAGGCTGTAGAACAACCAGACTGTAGAACGACGAGGCTGTAGAACGACGAGGCTGTAGAACGACGAGGCTGTAGAACGACGAGGCTGTAGAACAACCAGGCTGTAGAACAACCAGACTGTAGAACGACGGAGCTGCAGAACGACGAGGCTGTAGAACAACCAGGCTGTAGAACAACCAGGCTGTAGAACGACGAGGCTGTAGAACGACCAGACTGTAGAACGACGAGGCTGTAGAACGACGAGGCTGTAGAACGACGAGGCTGTAGAAAGACCGGGCAGTAGAACGACCGGGCTGTAGAACGACCGGGCTGTAGAACGACCGGGCTGTAGAACGACCAGACTGCAGAATGATGAGGCTGTAGAACAACCAGGCTGCAGAACGACGAGGCTGTAGAACAACCAGGCTGCAGAACGACGAGGCTGTAGAACGACGAGGCTGTAGAACGACGAGGCTGTAGAACGACGGGGCTGCAGAACGATGAGGCTGTAGAACGACCGGGCTGTAGAACAACGAGGCTGTAGAACGACGAGGCTGTAGAACGACGAGGCAGCAGAACGACGAGGCTGTAGAACGACCAGACTGTAGAACAACGAGGCTGTAGAACGACGGGGCTGCAGTACAAACCCCAATCCCTCCTGTCCGTCAGGTAGTAGAGACTGAAGTTGGCTAATTCACACACACACACAAATTATCAGAGTATCAGCCAGAACAACGAGGGAGAAGAATGATGTTGAGGTCTTCATTAGAATGATGTTGAGGTCTTCATGTCTATCAGTGTGTATAATAATGTTGAGGTCTTCATGTCCATCAGTGTGTAGAATGACATTGAGGTCTTCATTAGAATGATGTTGAGGTCTTCATTAGAATGATGTTGAGGTCTTCATTAGAATGATGTTGAGGTCTTCATGTCCATCAGTGTGAATAATGATGTTGAGGTCTTCATGTCCATCAGTGTGTATAATGATGTTGAGGTCTTCATTAAAATGATGTTGAGGTCTTCATTAGAATGATGTTGAGGTCTTCATGTCCATCAGTGTGTATAATTATGTTGAGGTCTTCATTAAAATGATGTTGAGGTCTTCATGTCCATCAGTGTGTATAATGATGTTGAGGTCTTCATGTCCATCAGTGTGTATAATGATGTTGAGGTCTTCATTAGAATGATGTTGAGGTCTTCATGTCCATCAGTGTGTATAATGATGTTGAGGTCTTCATTAAAATGATGTTGAGGTCTTCATGTCCATCAGTGTGTATAATGATGTTGAGGTCTTCATGTCCATCAGTGTGTATAATGATGTTGAGGTCTTCATTAAAATTATGTTGAGGTCTTCATGTCCATCAGTGTGTATAATGATGTTGAGGTCTTCATGTCTATCAGTGTGTATAATGATGTTGAGGTCTTCATTAGAATGATGTTGAGGTCTTCATGTCCATCAGTGTGTATAATGATGTTGAGGTCTTCATCTTTCTTAAGAAAAAGACGTTGGGTCCTAGATTTATAAAATATTAAATTAATCCTATACATTGAAAATTGCCATTTTAGGTGCAATAAATTAGCTACATTTCTCAGAGTTAAAACAAACTTTAAAACAATAGAATGTTTCAGGAAAGCTAATATATGTTTCTAACAAAATGATTTCAGAACAATCTGAGATGGGGGGGGTGTTACATCCTCTTGTGCTTTCTGAGGTGGAACGACTCGGGGAAGCGTGTCATTCTAGTAATTTCACTGGGAAAAACCTCGTTATGAATATTCATATACACGTTCAAGTTTGAGAAAGCCAAACGTTGTTTGTCATATAGAGTTGAAGTCGGAAGTTTACATACACCTTAGCCAAATACATTTAAACTGTTTGTCACTAATCCTGACATTTAATCCTAGAAAAAATTCCCTGTCTTAGGTCAGTGAAGATCAACACTTTATTTTAAGAATGTGAAATGTCAGAATAATAGTAGAGAGAATGATTTATTTCAGCTTTTATTTCTTTCATCACATTCCCAGTGGGTCAGAAGTTTACATACACTCAATTAGTATTTGGTAGCATTGCCTTTAAATTGTATGCATTTATATAGGATTAAGGTCAGGGCTTTGTGATGGCCACTCCAATACCTTGACTTTGTTGTCCTTAAGCCATTTTGCCACAACTTTGGAAGTATGCTTGGGGTCATTGTCCATTTGGAAGACCCATTTGCGACCAAGCTTTAACTTCCTGACTGATGTCTTGAGATGTTGCTTCAATATATCCACATAATTTTCCTGCCTCATGATGCCATCTATTTTGTGAAGTGCACCAGTCCCTCCTGCAGCAAAGCACCCCCACAACATGATGCTGCCACCCCCGTGCTTCACGGTTGGGATGGTGTTCTTCGGCTTGCAAGCCTCCCTCTTTTCCTCCAAACATAACAATGGTCATTATGGCCAAACAGTTCTATTTTTGTTTCATCAGACCAGAGGACATTTCTCCAAAAAGTACCATCTTTGTCCCCATGTGCAGTTGCAAACCGTAGTCTGTCTTTTTTATGGCGGTTTTGGAGCAGTGGCTTCCTCCTTGCTGAGTGGCCTTTCAGGTTATGTTGATATAGGACTTGTTTTACTGTGGATATAGATACTTTTGTACCTGTTTCCTCCAGCATCTTCACAAGGTCCTTTGCTGTTGTTCTGGGATTGAGTTGCACTTTTCGCACCAAAGTACATTCATCTTTAGGAGACAGAACGCGTCTCCTTCCTGAGCGGTATGACGGCTGCGTGGTCCCCCATGGTGTTTATACTTGCGTACTATTGTTTGTTGTCTTGACAGATTTCTTTTGATTTTCCCATGATGTCAAGCAAAGAGGCACTGAGTTTGAAGGTAGGCCTTGAAATACATCCACAGGTACACCTCCAATTGACTGATATTATGTCAATTAGCCTATCAGAAGTTTCTAAAGCCATGACATCATTGTCAGGAATTTTCCAAGCTGTTTCAAGGCACAGTCAACTTGGTGTATGTAAACTTCTGACCCACTGGAACTGTGATACAGTGAATTATATGTGAAATAATCTGTCTGTAAACAATTGTTGGTAAAATGACTTGTGTCCTGCACAAAGTAGATGTCCTTACCGACTTGACAAAACTATAGTTTGTTAACAAGAAATTTGTGGAGTGGTTGAAAAAGGAGTTTTAATGACTCCAACCGAAGTGTATGTAAACTTCCGACTTCAACTGTAGGTTTAGGGTACGGTAGGAAGCCTAAATATTGTCTGTTCTGTTGAGCATAAATTTCATTTTGTGGAGGTGACCTTTGCACCCAGCTGTGTCTGGGAAACATGACAGGGAGGAGGGAGAGTGGTTGGATCACACCCAGTCCCACAGCTGGACCAGAGGGACTTCGTGGACCCTGTGGGTCCCCAATCTGTTTATCCCTGTCTCTCTCACAGCTAACATCCTTAGCTGTCTCTGTCTCTAGCTGTCTCTCTCACAGCTAACATCCCTAGCTGTCTCTATCCCTAGCTGTCTCTATCCCTAGCTGTCTCTCCCACAGCTAACATTCCTAGCTGTCTCTGTCTCTAGCTGTCTCTATCCCTAGCTGTCTCTCCCACAGCTAACATTCCTAGCTGTCTCTGTCCCTAGCTGTCTCTCTCCCAGCTAACATCCCTAGCTGTCTCTCTCACAGCTAACATCCCTAGCTGTCTCTGTCTCTAGCTGTCTCTCTCACAGCTAACATCCCTAGCTGTCTCTGTCTCTAGCTGTCTCTGTCCCTAGCTGTCTCTCTCACAGCTAACATCCCTAGCCGTCTCTGTCCCTAGCCGTCTCTCTCCCTAGCCGTCTCTCTCCCTAGCCGTCTCTCTCCCTCTAGCTGGCTGTCTGTCTCTCCCTCTAGCTGGCTGTCTGTCTCTCCCTCTAGCTGGCTGTCTGTCTCTCCCTCTAGCTGGCTGTCTGTCTCTCCCTCTAGCTGGCTGTCTGTCTCTCCCTCTAGCTGGCTGTCTCTCTCCCTCTAGCTGGCTGTCTGTCTCTCCCTCTAGCTGGCTGTCTGTCTCTCCCTCTAGCTGGCTGTCTGTCTCTCCCTCTAGCTGGCTGGCTGTCTCTACCTCTAGCTGGCTGGCTGTCTCTCCCTCTAGCTGGCTGGCTGTCTCTCCCTCTAGCTGGCTGTCTGTCTCTCCCTCTAGCTGGCTGTCTGTCTCTCCCTCTAGCTGGCTGTCTGTCTCTCCCTCTAGCTGGCTGTCTGTCTCTCCCTCTAGCTGGCTGTCTGTCTCTCCCTCTAGCTGGCTGGCTGTCTCTCCCTCTAGCTGGCTGGCTGTCTCTCCCTCTAGCTGGCTGTCTGAACACTAGATTACATTAATGTGTATTAGACCAGCTGGTTGGGATACACCCCGTGTCCAGGGCAGTGAGAGATAAGCCCCTCCAGCTGATTGGGATACACCCCGTGTCCAGGGCAGTGAGAGATAAGCCCCTCCAGCTGGTTGGGATACACCCCGTGTCCAGGGCAGTGAGAGATAAGCCCCTCCAGCTGGTTGGGATACACCCCGTGTCCAGGGCAGTGAGAGATAAGCCCCTCCAGCTGGTTGGGATACACCTCGTGTCCAGGGCAGTGAGAGATAAGCCCCTCCAGCTGGTTGGGATACACCCCGTGTCCAGGGCAGTGAGAGATAAGCCCCTCCAGCTGGTTGGGATACACCCCGTGTCCAGGGCAGTGAGAGATAAGCTCCTCCAGCTGGTTGGGATACACCCCGTGTCCAGGGCAGTGAGAGATAAGCTCCTCCAGCTGGTTGGGATACACCCCGTGTCCAGGGCAGTGAGAGATGAGCCCCTCCAGCTGGTTGGGATACACCCCGTGTCCAGGGCAGTGAGAGATGAGCCCCTCCAGCTGGTTGGGATACACCCCGTGTCCAGGGAAGTGAGATATAAGCCCCTCCAGCTGGTTGGGATACACCCCGTGTCCAGGGCAGTGAGAGATAAGCCCCTCCAGCTGGTTGGGATACACCCCGTGTCCAGGGCAGTGAGAGATAAGCCCCTCCAGCTGGTTGGGATACACCCCGTGTCCAGAGCAGTGAGAGATAAGCCCCTCCAGCTGGTTGGGATACACCCCGTGTCCAGGGCAGTGAGAGATGAGCCCCTCCAGCTGGTTGGGATACACCCCGTGTCCAGGGCAGTGAGAGATAAGCCCCTCCAGCTGGTTGAGATACACCCCGTGTCCAGGGCAGTGAGGTATAAGCCCCTCCAGCTGGTTGGGATACACCCCGTGTCCAGGGCAGTGAGAGATAAGCCCCTCCAGCTGGTTGGGATACACCCCGTGTCCAGGGCAGTGCTGGTTGGGATACACCCCGTGTCCAGGGCAGTGCTGGTGGGATACACCCCGTGTCCAGGGCAGTGCTGGTGGGATACACCCCGTGTCCAGGGCAGTTGGTTCTTCCATAATGATTATCTGTTATTTATGACAACGGATGAAGTAAAAAGGAAAATGTCCCTTTCACTTCCTAAATGGGGCTTTATGGAACAGATGGACACCCTGGTCAGGGCAGGGGGATTGAAACGTAAAATAAACAACAGACGAGAATGAATTCTCTCTGAACAACAAAAACTATCAATCTGAACGCAGGAGGAGTGCAGAACAGGAAGTCTGTACATTCATCACAGGAGACAGTGGTGTATTCCAAATGGCATCACATTCCCTTTATAGTGCACTACTTTAGACCAGGCCCTATTCCCTATATAGTGCACTACTATAGACCAGAGCCCTATTCCCTATATAGTGCACTACTTTAGACCAGAGACCTATTCCCTATATAGTGCACTACTTTAGACCAGAGACCTATTCCCTATATAGTGCACTACTTTTGACCAGAGCCCTATTCTCTAAATAGTGCACTACTTTAGACCAGAGCCCTATTCCCTATGTATTGCACTACTTTAGACCAGAGCCCTATTCCATATTTTTAGTGCACTACTTTAGACCAGAGCCCTATTCCCTATATATAGTACACTACTTTAGACCAGAGACCTATTCCCTATGTAGTGCACTACTTTAGACCAGGGCACATGCACCCTAAAGTAGTGCATATATAGGGAATAGGGCTCTGGTCTAAAGTAGTGCACTATATAGGGAATAGGGTTCTGGTCTAAAGTAGTGCACTATGTAGGGAATAGGGCTCAGGTCTATAGTAGTACCACTATATAGGGAATAGGGCTCTGGTCTAAAGTAGTGGACTATATAGGGAATGGGGCTCTGGTCTAAAGTAGTGTACTATATAGGGAATAGGGCTCTGGTCTAAAGTAGTGCACTATATAGGGAATAGGGTTCTGGTCTAAAGTAGTGTACTATATAGGGAATAGGGCTCAGGTCTATAGTAGTACCACTATATAGGGAATAGGGCTCTGGTCTAAAGTAGTGGACTATATAGGGAATGGGGCTCTGGTCTATAGTAGTGTACTATATAGGGAATAGGGTTCTGGTCTAAAGTAGTGTACTATATAGGGAATAGGGCTCAGGTCTATAGTAGTACCACTATATAGGGAATAGGGCTCTGGTCTAAAGTAGTGGACTATATAGGGAATGGGGCTCTGGTCTAAAGTAGTGTACTATATAGGGAATAGGGCTCTGGTCTAAAGTAGTGCACTATATGTGGAATAGGGCTCTGGTCTATAGTAGTGTACTATATAGGGAATAGGGCTCTGGTCTAAAGTAGTGCACTATATAGGGAATAGGGCTCTGGTCTAAAGTAGTGTACTATATAGGGAATAGGGCTCTGGTCTATAGTAGTGTACTATATAGGGAATAGGGCTCTGGTCTATAGTAGTGTACTATATAGGGAATAGGGCTCTGGTCTATAGTAGTGTACTATATATGGAATAGGGCTCTGGTCTATAGTAGTGTACTATATAGGGAATAGGGCTCTGGTCTATAGTAGTGTACTATATATGGAATAGGGCTCTGGTCTATAGTAGTGTACTATATAGGGAATAGGGCTCTGGTCTATAGTAGTGTACTATATAGGGAATAGGGCTCTGGTCTAAAGTAGTGTACTATATAGGGAATAGGGCTCTGGTCTATAGTAGTGTACTATATATGGAATAGGGCTCTGGTCTATAGTAGTGTACTATATAGGGAATAGGGCTCTGGTCTAAAGTAGTGCACTATATAGGGAATAGGGCCCTGGTCTAAAGTAGTGTACTATATATGGAATAGGGCTCTGGTCTAAAGTAGTGTACTATATATGGAATAGGGCTCTGGTCTATAGTAGTGCACTATATAGGGAATAGGGCTCTGGTCTAAAGTAGTGTACTATATATGGAATAGGGCTCTGGTCTATAGTAGTGCACTATATAGGGAATAGGGCTCTGGTCTAAAGTAGTGCACTATATAGGGAATAGGGCTCTGGTCTAAAGTAGTGTACTATATAGGGAATAGGGCTCTGGTCTATAGTAGTGCACTAGAAAGCGAATAGGGTGCCATTTGGGACGTATCCTGTAAAATAATCATAAAAGAAAGGATGCCAGGAAGAGAGATGGATGAACGGAAAACTATGAAAATGTTTTCCCTCACTACTGTAAGCCACTCTGAATAAAGTCGTCTGCTAAATGATGAATCTATACGGAACCAAAACATAATCACAACATGAAAAGTGTTGGTCCCGTTTTCATGAGCTGAAATAAATTATCCCAGAAAATGTTTTCACGAACGCACAAAAAGCTGATTTCTGTCTGTAATAAAGCCCTTTTTGTGGGGGAGATACCTCATTCTGATTGGCCTATGCCTTCTCAGGCCCACCTATTGCTGTACCCCGACCCAGTCATGTGACATCCATAGATGAGGTCATAATGAATTTATTACAGTGGACTGATTTCCTTCTATAAACTGTTACTCAGTAACATCTAAATGAACAACGTGTTGTCCCTCCTCTCAGTAACATCTAAATTAACAACGTGTTGTCCCTCCTCTCAGTAACAACGTGTTGTCCCTACTCTCAGTAACATCTAAAATGAACAACGTGTTGTCCCTCCTCTCAGTAACATCTAAATTAACAACGTGTTGTCCCTCCTCTCAGTAACAACGTGTTGTCCCTCCTCTCAGTAACATCTAAATGAACAACGTGTTGTCCCTCCTCTCAGTAACATCTAAATGAACAACGTGTTGTCCCTCCTCTCAGTAACATCTAAATGAACAACGTGTTGTCCCTCCTCTCAGTAACATCTAAATGAACAACGTGTTGTCACTCCTCTCAGTAACATCTAAATGAACAACGTGTTGTCCCTCCTCTCAGTAACATCTAAATGAACAACGTGTTGTCCCTCCTCTCAGTAACATCTAAATGAACAATGTGTTGTCCCTCCTCTCAGTAACATCTAAATGAACAACGTGTTGTCCCTCCTCTCAGTAACATCTAAATGAACAACGTGTTGTCCCTCCTCTCAGTAACATCTAAATGAACAACGTGTTGTCCCTCCTCTCAGTAACATCTAAATGAACAACGTGTTGTCCCTCCTCTCAGTAACATCTAAATGAACAACGTGTTGTCCCTCCTCTCAGTAACTTCTAAATGAACAACGTGTTGTCCCTCCTCTCAGTAACAACGTGTTGTCCCTCCTCTCAGTAACATCTAAATGAACAACGTGTTGTCCCTCCTCTCAGTAACATCTAAATGAACAATGTGTTGTCCCTCCTCTCAGTAACATCTAAATGAACAACGTGTTGTCCCTTCTCTCAGTAACAACGTGTTGTCCCTCCTCTCAGTAACATCTAAATGAACAACGTGTTGTCCCTCCTCTCAGTAGCTGCTTCGTCTGCACTATAGAGTAGACAGACAGACAGGCCTGGCTCAGGTTGGAGATCTGCCTGCAGAATGAAATCTCCCCCCCCTCCCTTAAAGCCCTCCCTTGCCTCACTCCCTCCCTCCAAGCCTCCCTCCCCCTCTCTCCCTTAAAGCCTCCCTCCCTCCCCCCCCCCTCCGGCACCATATGGTCCCATTAACATACTAAGGTGATTAGCTGAGTGGGCGTCTTCTGTCACAAGGGCACACAGAAGAGACAGAGGTAAGGAGGAAACAGGATTATTTTGGAGAGTAAATAATTTTGGCTGCTCAAAGAATACATCAACAAGGCATTCTGGGAACAGAGCTAACACAGTGAACCCCCTAGGATTCAGCTCACCTGGGTCTAGGCCTCTGCTCACCTGGGTCTAGGCCTCTGCTCACCTGGGTCTAGGCCTCTGCTCACCTGGGTCTAGGCCTCTGCTCACCTGGGTCTAGGCCTCTGCTCACCTGGGTCTAGGCCTCTGCTCACCTGGGTCTAGGCTTCAGCTCACCTGGGTCTAGGCTTCAGCTCACCTGGGTCTAGGCTTCAGCTCACCTGGGTCTAGGCCTCAGCTCACCTGGCTCTAGGCCTCAGCTCACCTGGGTCTAGGCCTCAGCTCAACAGCTTAACAGACTTATAGTGAAGATTCTGCTTCAAACCCAAATGGTCACAACACTTTTTCTATATTCCACAAATGTCAATACTTCTGAGAGAAAGCGAGAGCGAGGGAGAGAAAGCGAGAGCGAGGGAGAGAAAGCGAGAGCGAGGGAGAGAAAGCTGAAGGGGAAATCTGTCAGTACGAGATAAACAAAAGCGGACACATGCTCGTCAAACATCTCATTTTAAAATCATGAGTATTAATATGGAGTTGCCCCCCCCCCCCCCTTTGCTGCTGTAACATCCTCCACTCTTCTGGGAAGGCTTTCCACTAGATGTTGGAACATTGCTGCTATAACAGCCTCCACTCTTCTAGGAAGGCTTTCCACTAGATGTTGGAACATTGCTGCTATAACAGCCTCCACTCTTCTGGGAAGGCTTTCCACTAGATGTTGGAACATTGCTGCGGGGACTTGCTTCCATTCAGCCACAAGAATAGTGGAGGTCGGGCACTGTTGTTGGGCGATTAGGACTGGCTCACAGTCGGCGTTCCAATTGATCGCAAAGGTGTTTGATGGGGTTGTGGTCAAAGCTCTGTGCAGGCCAGTCAAGTTCTTCCACACCGATCTCGACAAACCGTTTCTGTATGGACTTCGGTTTGTGCACGGAAGCATTGTCACGCTGAAACAGGAAAGGTCCTTCCCCAAACTGTTGCCACAAAGATGGAAGCACAGAATCATCTAGAATGCCATTGTATGCTGTAGCGTTAAGATTTCCCTTCACTGGAACCAAGGGGCCCGAACCATGAAAAACAGCCCCAGACCAGTATTCCTCCACCTTTACAGTTGGCACTATGTAATGGGGCAGGCTGCTCAGCCATGGAAACCCATTTTCATGAAGCTCCCGACAAACAGTTCTTGTACCGACGTTTCTTCCAGAGGCAGTTTGGAACTCGGTAGTGAGTGTTGCTTCCAGAGGCAGTTTGGAACTCGGTAGTGAGTGTTGCTTCCAGAGGCAGTTTGGAACTCGGTAGTGAGTGTTGCTTCCAGAGGCAGTTTGGAACTCGGTAGTGAGTGTTGCTTCCAGAGGCAGTTTGGAACTCGGTAGTGAGTGTTGCTTCCAGAGGCAGTTTGGAACTCGGTAGTGAGTGTTGCTTCCAGAGGCAGTTTGGAACTCGGTAGTGAGTGTTGCAACCGAGGACGGACCATTTTCAGCACTCTGTGGTCCCGTTCTGTGAGCTTGTGTGGCATACCACTTCGCGGCTGTGCCGTTGTTGTTCCTAGACGCTTCCACCTCAAAATAAAAGCACTTACAGTCGACCGGGGCAGCTGTAGCAGGGCATAGCCCTGAGCATAGCCAGTCGACCGGGGCAGCTCTAGCAGGGCATAGCCCTGAGCATAGCCAGTCGACCGGGGCAGCTCTAGCAGGGCATAGCCCTGAGCATAGCCAGTCGACCGGGGCAGCTCTAGCAGGGCATAGCCCTGAGCATAGCCAGTCGACCGGGGCAGCTGTAGCAGGGCATAGCCCTGAGCATAGCCAGTCGACCGGGGCAGCTGTAGCAGGGCATAGCCCTGAGCATAGCCAGTCGACCGGGGCAGCTCTAGCTCTAATATATATATTTATGTATATTTTTTTTTTTTGAGCAGTGTATATATAGTGTATTTTGTTGAGGTTGGGGTCGAACTGCTAACACAAAGACTGGGTTTTCACAAAGAAAGACATTTCACTGTACGTGACATTAAAACTTAAAAACCCTAAAAAAATAACCGGCATGTGAATTAATGCTCAGCACGACCCGGTAACATCCTGGACAGAGACAACACCAGTCTAACCTTTTATGACAGGATAAATAGGTCCTGGTGAACAGCAATCCAACTGTAAGAAATGATTCCTGAAGTCCTCAGTGACACAGATCATTACTCAGCTCCAGGTGATGTCAACATTTGGTCCCGTCAAAGAGTTTCGGGAAGACGGACTCACCATTCACCATGACAACAGACTGTCAGACTGACTGACTTCATGGCCATTCACCATGACAACAGACTGTCAGACTGACTGACTCAGACGTCATGGCCATTCACCATGACAACAGATTGTCAGACTGACTGACTCAGACGTCATGGCCATTCACCATGACAACAGACTGTAAGACAGACTCAGACTTCATGGCCATTCACCATGACAACAGACTGTCAGACTGACTGACTCAGACATCATGGCCATTCACCATGACAATAGACTGTCAGACTGACTGACTGACTTCATGGCCATTCGCCATGACAACAGACTGTCAGACTGACTGACTGACTTCATGGCCATTCGCCATGACAACAGACTGTCAGACTGACTGACTTCATGGCCATTCACCATGACAACAGACTGTCAGACTGACTGACTCAGACGTCATGGCCATTCACCATGACAACAGACTGTCAGACTGACTGACTTCATGGCCATTCACCATGACTACAGACTGACAACAGACTGTCAGAGAGACTGACTCAGACGGCTCTGCGAAGGCTCTGTGTAGGAAACTAACCTGGTAGCAGGATAGCGAAGACGCTGTGTAGGAAACTAACCTGGTAGCAGGATAGCGAAGACGCTGTGTAGAAAACTAACCTGGTAGCAGGATAGCGAAGGCTCTGTGTAGGAAACTAACCTGGTAGCAGGATAGCGAAGGCTCTGTGTAGGAAACTAACCTGGTAGCAGGATAGTGGAGCCGCTGCTGAGTCTTGTAATGCCAGTATCTTAGTCTTGTAACTTCCTTGACTTTGAGCAGCAGCAGGGCCACGGCTCAGATCATAACTGCTTTGAAGTGGAAACATGAAAGATGTCGGCCTGCCCTCCCCTTCCTGCCCTCCCCTTCCCTTCCCAACAGGTGTCCAAACAGCTGGAGATGTGGATAGCAAGGACGAGAGAGAGCGAAGGAGAGGGAGGACGAGTGAGAGAGAGAGAGAGAGGACAAGAGCGAGAGGGGAGGGAGAGAGAGGACAATGGCGAGAGAGAGAGGACAAGAGCGAGAGGGGAGGGATAGAGAGAGAGGACAAGAGGACAAGAGCGAGAGGGGAGGGAGAGAGAGGAAAATGGCGAGAGAGAGAGAGGACAAGAGCTAGAGGGGAGGGAGAGAGAGGACAATGGCGAGAGAGAGAGGACAAGAGCGAGAGGGATAGAGAGAGAGGACAAGATGAGAGAGAGCGAGAGAGAGAGGGATAGAGGGATAGAGAGAGAGGACAAGACGAGAGAGAGCATGCAGCATTCTGCTTAAATATCTTCCGTGTACAACGTACACATTCTATGCCATCAAAAGGAACATAAATTTCAACATACCAATTAGGATTTGGCTAAAAATACTTGAATCAGTCATAGAGCCCATTGCCCTTTATGGTTGTGAGGTCTGGGGTCCGCTCACCAACCAAGACTTCACAATGACCAGCAAGCTGGTCCTGGGGCTCTGTTCATAAACACAAACACACCCTACAGAGCCCCAGGACAGCAACACAATTAGACCGAACCAAATCATGAGAAAACAAAAGATATAATTATTTCCAAGTAATTAACAAAAAAACTGAGCAAACTAGAATGCTATTTGGCCCTACACAGAAGGTACACAGCGGCAGAATACCTGACCACTGTGACTGACCCAAACTTAAGGAAAGCTTTGACTATGTACAGACTCAGTGAGCATAGCCTTGCTATTGAGAAAGGCCACCGTAGGCAGACCTGGATCTCAAGAGAAGACAGGCTATGTGCTCACTGCCCACAAAATGAGGTGGAAACTGAGCTGCACTTCCTAACCTCCTGCCAAATATATGACCATATAGGAGACACATACAGTGGGGCAAAAAAGTATTTAGTAGGCCACCAATTGTGCAAGTTCTCCCACTTAAAAAGATGAGAGAGGCCTGTAAATTTCATCATAGGTACACCTAAACTATGACAGACAAAATGAGGAAAGAAATCCAGAAAATCACATTGTAGGATTTTTAATGAATTTATTTGCAAATAAAATAAGTACTTGCACAATTGGTGGCTGACTAAATACTTTTTTGTCCCACTGTATTTAACTTTCAATGTAAATATGTTTACCATGCCAATAAAGCCCAGAGATAGAGACAGAGAGAGGGAGAGACAGAGACAGAAAGACAGAGAGAGAGAGAGACAGAGAGAGGGAGAGACAGAGACAGAAAGACAGAGAGAGAGAGACAGAGAGAGAAAGACAGAGAGGGGAGAGAGACAGAAAGACAGAGAGAGAGAGAGACAGAGAGAGGGAGAGACAGAGACAGAAAGACAGAGAGAGAGAGAGAGAGAGACAGAGAGACAGAGAGAGGGAGAGAGAGAGAGAGAGAGAGAGAGAGAGAGAGAGAGAGAGAGAGACAGAGAGAGAGAGAGAGAGACAGAGAGAGAGAGAGAGAGAGACAGAGAGAGAGAGAGAGAGACAGAGAGAGAGACAGAGGGAGAGAGAGACAGAGACAGAGAGAGGGAGAGACAGAGACAGAGACAGAGAGAGAGAGAGGGGGAGAGAGAGAGAGAGAGAGAGGGAGAGAGAGAGAGAGAGGGAGAGAGACAGAGAGAGGGAGAGAGACAGAGAGAGGGAGAGAGACAGAGAGAGGGAGAGAGACAGAGAGAGGGAGAGAGACAGACAGACATAGAGAGAAACACCAAAGTGAAGAGCCCTCCCCCACTATCTCTCCAAGCAGGCAGAGTGAAGTGTTTCTGTACATGATAAGAGTGGCCGCAGGTTAAAACAGTAGAATATGACGCTGACAAGAGAACAGAGATGTACTGTGGGAGTAAACGGCTCCGTGCTTTAGAAAACATATCGACGGTGGAGAGGAGGTGGGGTTACAACCTTACATTTTTCATTCTGTTACCTAACCTGAGCACTTATTAAAACATTCAGTTAAAAGTACAGAAGCCTTTTGGAATGCTAGCTGTTAGCTGGCTATGAAACCCCCCCAGAGGCACAAACTAGTCCTTACTTCATTAAATAATACACCAAACACATGACACCCACAGGTTACCTTCAACTAGCGATGCATACTGTGTCACAATACACAACCAATGAACACTCTCTAGCGGGAGTTATCCCTGAGTGTTCTAGAACAGCAGGCGTTATCCCCGACTGTTCTAGAGCGGCAGGCGTTATCCCCGAGTGTTCTAGAACAGCAGGCGTTATCCCCGAGTGTTCTAGAACAGCAGGCGTTATCCCCGAGTGTTCTAGAACAGCAGGCGTTATCCCCGAGTGTTCTAGAACAGCAGGCGTTATCCCAGAGTGTTCTAGAACAGCAGGCGTTATCCCCGAGTGTTCTAGAACAGCAGACCTGAATCAAGGATGTAATGAATGACAGAAATACCTTTAGAATAAAACGAGACCCTGATGTCATGGTTACCACAACACTAAGAGAGTCATTCTATATGAGAAACGCCCAGTCATGATTACGACAACACTAAGAGCATCGTCATGGAGATCTCTGTGGTCATTCTGTATGAGAAAGGCCCAGTCATGGAGATCTCTGTTGTCATTCTATATGAGAAAAGCCCAGTCATGGAGATCTCTGTTGTCATTCTGTATGAGAAAGGCCCAGTCATGGAGATCTCTGTTGTCATTCTATATAAGAAAGGCCCAGTCATAGAGATCTCTGTTGTCATTCTATATGAGAAAGGCCCAGTCATGGAGATCTCTGTTGTCATTCTATATGAGAAAGGCCCAGTCATGGAGATCTCTGTTGTCATTCTGTATGAGAAAGGCCCAGTCATGGAGATCTCTGTTGTCATTCTATATGAGAAAGGCCCAGTCATAGAGATCTCTGTTGTCATTCTGTATGAGAAAGGCCCAGTCATGGAGATCTCTGTTGTCATTCTGTATGAGAAAGGCCCAGTCATGGAGATCTCTGTTGTCATTCTGTATGAGAAAGGCCTAGTCATGGAGATCTCTGTTGTCATTCTATATGAGAAAGGCCCAGTCATAGAGATCTCTGTTGTCATTCTGTATGAGAAAGGCCCAGTCATGGAGATCTCTGTTGTCATTCTATATGAGAAAGGCCCAGTCATAGAGATCTCTGTTGTCATTCTGTATGAGAAAGGCCCAGTCATGGAGATCTCTGTTGTCATTCTATATGAGAAAGGCCCAGTCATGGAGATCTCTGTTGTCATTCTATATGAGAAAGGCCCAGTCATAGAGATCTCTGTTGTCATTCTATATGAGAAAGGCCCAGTCATAGAGATCTCTGTTGTCATTCTGTATGAGAAAGGCCCAGTCATGGAGATCTCTGTTGTCATTCTATATGAGAAAGGCCCAGTCATGGAGATCTCTGTTGTCATTCTATATGAGAAAGGCCCAGTCATAGAGATCTCTGTTGTCATTCTGTATGAGAAAGGCCCAGTCATGGAGATCTCTGTTGTCATTCTGTATGAGAAAGGCCCAGTCATGGAGATCTCTGTTGTCATTCTATATGAGAAAGGCCCAGTCATGGAGATCTCTGTTGTCATTCTATATGAGAAAGGCCCAGTCATGGAGATCTCTGTTGTGCTCTGCTTTCACCTCAGCAGTAAGAAAAGGTGATGTTTGTGTTCTCCAGTGATGGAAAAAGGTACACAATTGTCAAACTTGAGTAAAAGTAAAGATTCCTTAATAGAAAATGTCTCAAGTAACAGTGAAAGTCACCCAGTAAAATACTACTTGAGTAACAGTGAAAGTCACCCAGTAAAATACTACTTGAGTAACAGTGAAAGTCACCCAGTAAAATACTACTTGAGTAACAGTGAAAGTCACCCAGTAAAATACTACTTGAGTAACAGTGAAAGTCACCCAGTAAAATACTACTGTAGTAAAAGTCTTAAGTATCAAAAGTAAAAAGTATAAACCAAATCAAATTCCTTATGAAGCAAACCAGACGGGACAGTTATATATTTTGACAGATAGCCAGCGGCAACGTCCAACACTCAGACATAAATTACAAACTAAGCATGTGTTTCAGTGAGTCCACCTGATCAAAAGGCAGTAGAGATGACCAGGGATGTTCTCTGTTTAGTGAGTCCTCCAGATCAGAGGCAGTAGGGATGACCAGGGATGTTCTCTGTTTAGTGAGTCCTCCAGATCAGAGGCAGTAGAGATGACCAGGGATGTTCTCTGTTTTAGTGAGTCCTCCAGATCAGAGGCAGTAGGGATGACCAGGGATGTTCTCTGTTTAGTGAGTCTGCCAGATCAGAGGCAGTAAGGATGACCAGGGATGTTCTATGTTTAGTGAGTCCTCCAGATCAGAGGCAGTAGCGATGACCAGGGATGTTCTCTGTTTAGTGAGTCCTCCAGATCAGAGGCAGTAGGGATGACCAGGGATGTTCTCTGTTTAGTGAGTCCTCCAGATCAGAGGCAGTAGGGATGACCAGGGATGTTCTCTGTTTAGTGAGTCCTCCAGATCAGAGGCAGTAGCGATGACCAGGGATGTTCTCTGTTTAGTGAGTCCTCCAGATCAGAGGCAGTAGGGATGACCAGGGATGTTCTCTGTTTAGTGAGTCCTCCAGATCAGAGGCAGTAGGGATGACCAGGGATGTTCTCTGTTTAGTGAGTCCTCCAGATCAGAGGCAGTAGGGATGACCAGGGATGTTCTCTGTTTAGTGAGTCTGCCAGATCAGAGGCAGTAAGGATGACCAGGGATGTTCTATGTTTAGTGAGTCCTCCAGATCAGAGGCAGTAGGGATGACCAGGGATGTTCTCTGTTTAGTGAGTCCTTCAGATCAGAGGCAGTAGGGAGGACCAGGGATGTTCTCTGTTTAGTGAGTCCTCCAGATCAGAGGCAGTAGGGACGACCAGGGATGTTCTCTGTTTAGTGAGTATTTTTACTTAAGTAGTATCACTCCAGTACAGTTCTGATTTCAGGATGTAAATCTTGGTGGAGCAACATTATGTTTTATATACATGTCAGCAAAGCCACAAACACTAAACAATACATTAACTGCACTGTAACGGTGACAAACGGTGCCCACAAACTGTTATGGCCGACATAAAGCTGTCCCAACAGCAGAGCCTTCTGTTCAGCACCATGGAATGAATCCTTACCACCGCTACACCTGGCTATCAGCGGAGCCTTGTCTGGCAGCCAAACACTTCCTTCTGCCAAATTTACTGCCTTTTTTTTTTTTAAACATAGCTGATATGGCTGACTCAGTTAAAACAAATGTGGTTTCTACTGACAATTGAGATGTACAAACTATGGCATAAGTGGCAATCCGTCATTTTAAGACATTAAGACATTAATGAGCGAACTAGGACGGACGTAACATTAGTCAATATAACTATTTGTTCAGCACTTTTTGAAATGTACAGCAACGGAATTCAGAACATGGACCGTTCTTACAGTGTTCTCCCTGTACACCAAGTCAGAACCGTAGGATAAATAAAGGGGGCATATAAACAGACAATGAAAGCTCTTACAATATTCGATGATGACATTTCTCTAAAAACAGGCTATAGGCTACATGTGCACCACCAAGTCAGAACAGTAGGCTACGTTATGAGGGGGAAAGGGACCAAATTATTAGGGTGAGACACATGGGCTACTAACAGCATACTACACAACATACACTTAGTATTACTTCCTTAGCTACAGTGTACATATCTCCCTGGTATATTACATCATTTATGCAGCAGCATACCATACATTTTTGGACTCACCATTGTTGTGCTGTGTTCACTTGAACAGGAAGGTGGCGCGGCGGTCCTTCGTGTGGGCAAATTATGTCATGAAACTCTGTCATCAAAGTCTGGCATTCTATGGATTTATGCTGCTTTCAAGACAAATTTGGACCTTGGGAAAATACAAAGTGATCTTCAGGTCAGAGCTCTAGAAAGAAGCCAGAGTTCCCGACTTCCCAGTTGGATGACCGTTCAAAACGTATTTTCCCCAGTCGGAGCTTGTGTTTTTCCCCCCCGAGTTCCCAGTTGTCTTGAACTCACCGAAGTCAGATTTCCCATTTCCCAGTTTCCAGTTGTCTTGAATGCAGCAGAAGTCATGCTAATTTGACAGCATGGCCAAATGTTTTCAACCTTTTCTGGCCCGTGGTTTTGCATATGAATGTTTATCATTTTAAGCTTGGAAAAGAGACCCTTAAACCCCAGACTTGGACCCCCAGTCCACTGAATAGTAGACAGTGGAAGGAAAATAAGGCTTTGCAACGCTTGCAGTTTGCCACGGATTCCTTCCAAACCACTCCTTGTCGAATTTGCGAATTCCGACGTGTTGTGTAGTGTTTATGCCCAATGGCCGATGAGCATCGATACATTTTTATCTATAATTGAAAAGGATTTGCCAGTAGATTGTCGACGTGATTCATGATTATCACTGCTAGCTTTGATTTTGAAAGTACGAGGTTGACATGATCCGTCCAATCATAGTTGAGGGGGTAGATATAACGTGATTTGACATCATTTTATCTCTGGCCAATGACCTTGAGCCGTCTTGGACGTAGCACTTCTAATGTAAATCTCTGGCAACACCCAATGGGGGCTTGAACTGTCTAGATCTCCCTGTAGATTCTGCAGTGACGTAGTGTCCCCCATGAGTGACAGAACACTGAGCCAATCACAGCGTAACTAGAGAACGTGACCAACCCCTACACTCCTGTATTTCCCGCTGGCTGCCCCACCCCCACAGAAAGCACTGATCTAGGCTGAAACACCTGCATTTTGGAGCTGCATTAAAATCAAGAAAACAAGAAAAAGAGAATGTTTGTTACGCGGCTTCATTAACTCATTACATTGTTTGTAAACTGATACGTGATACTCGTTAATGTCAATATAACATGCAAACCAGGCTCTGCCCTCACCTGCCCTGAATGACAGGGGCCGCCATTGCTCCAGCAGTAAGCACAGCCATGTTAGAGGGACTACGGAGAAGGAGAAAGATTCATTTTCACAGCTATAGTTAATGTCTTCTAGAAGTGTGATTTATAATGCTGCTTTATCGGGGCGAAACACACCTCATCACAAAAAGATATCACTACGCAGCCGTAGGGAACATATCCCATTCCCTGTCTGCAACATTCATTAACCCAGATATCTCAATATATTATTCTGTGAAAGTGTCAGAATTAGAAGTAGATATGATAATGAACCAGGCTGAAATATGTGGCAGATGTCCTGGTCAGGGACAGAGATCTCTACTGGGGAAAATGAGGACGGTGTCCTGGACAGAGCTCTCTACTGGGGAAAATGAGGACGATGTCCTGGACAGAGCTCTCTGCTGGGGAAAATGAGGACGATGTCCTGGACAGAGCTCTCTAATGGGGAAAATGAGGACGATGTCCTGGACAGAGCTTTCTACTGGGGAAAATGAGGATGGTGTCCTGGACAGAGCTCTCTACTGGGGAAAATGAGGACGATGTCCTGGACAGAGCTCTCTACTGGGGAAAATGAGGACGATGTCCTGGACAGAGCTCTCTACTGGGGAAAATGAGGACGATGTCCTGGACAGAGCTCTCTACTAGGGAAAATGAGGATGTTGTCCTGGTCAGAGACAGAGCTCTCTACTGGGGAAAATGAGGACAATGTCAGGGACAGAGCTCTCTGCTGGGGAAAATGAGGATGATGTCCTGGACAGAGCTCTCTACTGGGGAAAATGAGGACGATGTCCTGGACAGAGCTCTCTACTGGGGAAAATGAGGACGATGTCCTGGACAGAGCTCTCTACTGGGGAAAATGAGGACGTTGTCCTGGTCAGGGACAGAGCTCTCTACTGGGGAAAATGAGGACATGGATCCCCCAGAGGAGAGACAGACCTCTGACCACTGTACTGTAACTCCTCCCCCCTGGTCAGATCCATCAGTGGGGAGACTGACTGACGTACTGCTGAACACCAGAGAAGGGAGGTGATCAGACAGACAGACAGACAGACTGCTGAACACCAGAGAAGGGAGGTGATCAGACAGACAGACAGACAGACTGCTGAACACCAGAGAAGAGTAGATCAGTGAGGACGAATGAATAAGAGATGATATTTCAAACCAGTTAGATGGCAACCAAATGATTTATTAGTTCCTTGTTAATGTTAAAAGTATGAAGCGTGATGAAGAGGGGGGAAGCAGATACAGAAGGGTTATTAGGGATTACACTGGATGCTAATTGGACATTAGTTATTACACTGGATGCTAATTGGACGTTAGTTATTATACTGGATGCTAATTGGTGTATCAAGCTGACTTGATCCAAAAAATCTATAAATGAGACCTAAGACAAATCCTAAGAAAAATATTGTCCGTAACCAAATAAAAATGACTCCAGCCTTGCCTTGAAAAAGCCTTAAACCAACAGTGTTTGTGAAAGAACGGCTCGAGTCGGTCTTATGTAGCAGAATTTGAAAATGTGGGTTTTTTTTAACATTGGATGAAAGTAGAGACTCAGAGCTAGAAAATGGTATATCACACACTACTTTAACATAGAAAAATGGGCCTTGAATGTTCTGGTGCACCCACTAGAGAACTCTTCTTGGTTTATACCTATTCAGCATCGTTTACACCCTCTTAAACTATAGCCCCGCCCATAAACTATAGCCCCGCCCGTAAACTATAGCCCCGCCCGTAAACTATAGCCCCGCCCGTAAACTATAGCCCCGCCCGTAAACTCCGTGCGCTGCCTAAAGCCTTAGCTCCACCCATCTCTTTAAAGATTCACATGTGAGGCCATGTGCTAAACAGAGTGAGTATAGTAGTGTACTGAACAACTAAAGATTTCAAGACTAAAAGCTGGTTTATACTATGGGTGTGTCCCTAAATTCAATCTGGAGTGCTAGAGAGTGATCACAGTGCGCTCTGGGCGTTCGTTAAACACAGAGCGTTTCGCTCTCAGAGCATTCAGAGAGCACACTGGACGCTCTGGCCGAGGAGTGGGGTTGATCCGAGCGTTCTGACCTCGCAACAGAAGTCAAGCACCCAAGCTAACTGGCTAACGTTGGCTAGCTTTCTAGCTATTTCCTGACACAAATGAGGGAAGCATTTTACACCGCCCTAGCAGAGCCGGTTAAGCTGTTTTTATCCAGAGCATCGGAGACGGAAACTGTGCTGCTGGTAACCATTTAACCTTTTTTGCCAACTTTAACTGACACCAGCCAACTGACACCAACTGACACCAGCCATATTCGACGCATTCCTAAATTCGTCAGTTATTCTGCGCTCTGGCACACTCAGACGAGTGCCCTGAAATCGGAGTAGATAGCCAGAGTGAATTTACCTGCTTACGTCTATCGACAGTTGTCGCAGTGACATCATGAAGATTCTATTGAAATGGTTTTCTTGCATAGTAGAGTCTTTTTGTTTAGACATGTAGCTAGCTAGCTAAACAATGAAACATAGTCCCAAGCTCATAACATTACTACTCTTCATGAATCTGCAGGTAGCTAACCAACCAGGTTCAATGTTAGCTAGCTAACATTAGGCTATAACTAGCATTACAAATGGCTCTGGAGATACGAATAATATTATAACACAGATCATACACGTAACGTTAGCTAGCGAGCCAGCCAGCTAACTTTAGCTAGAAAGCAAACAGTACACTAACTTGAAATGAAAACGACTTTGACAAAATTAGAAACGTGTAATATCTGAAAATGTAGCTAACTAGACTATCTTACCCATATACATGGATGGACGCTTCTCCCGCTCTGTCACGGATGCCATGGTTACCCTTAGTTTGAAGATGTAATCCGGAGACACGTGTTTTATACAACAGCCTTCTGTGCGTTCTCTGTTCGACTCCGTCTGCACATTTACAATCAAAACGACAGAATTTTCTCCTTAGCTATCATACTCTAATTCCACTGATTTCAAAACGGGGTCCTCCAGAAAGTGGAGAGCAACACGTATGCAGTTCTACTACGCGATGTCTTTAGAAAGGATTACCTAAGCATACGGACCAGCTCATGTTATAGACAGAAGCGTGATATATGGCAGACCAATCAGAACTCATCTCTTGACATGTCCAGCCCACCCATTATCTCAGCCAATCATGGCTCTCGGGAAGATTCCCACCCACTTTTTCGGTGGCTAAACTAGGCTCATAACTCATAACTTTGATTCATATTTACAGATGGCATACACACATGTTATTAAGGCACATGAAAGTGCACATGTTCCAGAGGGCATTTCTGCTAAAAAAAAAACACAACAACAACAGATTGAAGCTTTTTATTTTTATGTTCAAATGGCTCTCCTGTGAGGTAGTGACGCGTGACCTAGCTTCCTGAAATGAGTCACAATTTGGCTTCCGAAAGCACCCGTTCAAATGGCCCAGAAGAGATGGTCCCCTTGTCTCTGAATCCACCAGGACTATAGAACACAAGTCAAGGTGAAAGTGTAGCCTGCGTGTCATTCCGGGTGATCTGATCCCAGACCAGTGGTCAGGTAGGGTCAGAGATGTTTAATACAAGCTACTTCCTGTCTATTACCATTCCAGGTGATCTGATCCCAGACCAGTGTTCAGGTAGGGTCAGAGATGATTAATATAAGCTACTTCCTGTCTATTACCATTCCAGGTGATCTGATCCCAGACCAGTGTTCAGGTAGGGTCAGATATGTTTAATACAAGCTACTCCCTGTCTAATTAACTGATCTAGGGCTGCAGTTTCAACTGATCGCAATGCAGATCTCTTCTCCTCTCCTCTTCTGTCCTGCGTCCCAAATTCAGAAACCAGCGCATTTTGTTTGCTCTACATTTGGCTTGCTAATTCAGCCCGTCCGAGAGGAGGAGGAGGAGAGATGCAGAGCAGAGAGGTGGCTTTTCTATGCCTCACAGGCCGTGTGTGTGTGTGTGTGTGTGTGTGTGTGTGTGTGTGTGTGTGTGTGTGTGTGTGTGTGTGTGTGTGTGTGTGTGTGTGTGTGTGTGTGTGTGTGGTTTCTATGCCTCACAGGTCCTTCTCCCTCCTTCCTGGCTCACCACTCGTCATTAGCATTCTAAATACATACAAGGCTTTGTCATCACATTCCCCTCACAACTCATTTCAACTAAAATTATGCATTTTATAAATTATGCGTTATACAGTGTCTCCTTGTTCAACTACTACATTACCTCCTGTCAAACAGTGTCTCCTTGTTCAACCACTACATTACTTCCTGTCAAACAGTGTCTCCTTGTTCAACCACTACATTACTTCCTGTCAAACAGTGTCTCCTTGTTCAACTACTACATTACCTCCTGTCCCACAGTGTCTCCTTGTTCAACTACTACATTACCTCCTGTCCCACAGTGTCTCCTTGTTCAACTACTACATTACCTCCTGTCTAACATTGTCTCCTTGTTAAACTACTAAATTACCTCCTGTCTAACAGTGTCCTTGTTCAACTACTACATTACCTCCTGTCTAACTGAACAACACAGACAGGCAGTTCAGCCAGGATAGAACTACTCAGACAGGCAGTTCAGCCAGGATAGAACTACTCAGACAGGCAGTTCAGCCAGGATAGAACTACACAGACAGGTCGTTCAGCCAGGATAGAACTACTCAGACAGGGAGTTCAGCCAGGATAGAACTACACAGACAGGTGGTTCAGCCAGGATAGAACTACACAGACAGGCGGTTCAGCCAGGATAGAACTACACAGACAGGCGGTTCAGCCAGGATAGAACTACACAGACAGGCGGTTCAGCCAGGATAGAACTACACAGACAGGTAGTTCAGCCAGGATAGAACTACACAGACAGGTAGTTCAGCCAGGATAGAACTACTCAGACAGGCAGTTCAGCCAGGATAGAACTACACAGACAGGCAGTTCAGCCAGGAGAGAACTACACAGACAGGCAGTTCAGCCAGGAGAGAACTACACAGACAGGCAGTTCAGCCAGGAGAGAACTACACAGACAGGCAGTTCAGCCAGGATAGAACTACACAGACAGGCAGTTCAGCCAGGAGAGAACTACTCAGACAGGTAGTTCAGCCAGGATAGAACTACACAGACAGGTAGTTCAGCCAGGATATAACTACACAGACAGGCAGTTCAGCCAGGATATAACTACACAGACAGGCAGTTCAGCCAGGATAGAACTACACAGACAGGTAGTTCAGCCAGGATAGAACTACACAGACAGGTAATTCAGCCAGGATAGAACTACACAGACAGGTCGTTCAGCCAGGATAGAACTACACAGACAGGTCGTTCAGCCAGGATAGAACTACACAGACAGGTAGTTCAGCCAGGATAGAACTACACAGACAGGTCATTCAGCCAGGATAGAACTACTCAGACAGGTCGTTCAGCCAGGATAGAACTACACAGACAGGTAGTTCAGCCAGGATAGAACTACTCAGACAGGTGGTTCAGCCAGGATATAACTACACAGACAGGCAGTTCAGCCAGGATAGAACTACACAGACAGGCAGTTCAGCCAGGATAGAACTACTCAGACAGGTAGTTCAGCCAGGATAGAACTACACATACAGGTAGTTCAGCCAGGATAGAACTACACAGACAGGCAGTTCAGCCAGGATAGAACTACACAGACAGGCAGTTCAGCCAGGATAGAACTACACAGACAGGTAGTTCAGCCAGGATAGAACTACACAGACAGGTCGTTCAGCCAGGATAGAACTACACAGACAGGTAGTTCAGCCAGGATAGAACTACACAGACAGGTCGTTCAGCCAGGATAGAACTACTCAGACAGGTCGTTCAGCCAGGATAGAACTACACAGACAGGTAGTTCAGCCAGGATAGAACTACTCAGACAGGTGGTTCAGCCAGGATATAACTACACAGACAGGCGGTTCAGCCAGGATAGAACTACACAGACAGGCAGTTCAGCCAGGATAGAACTACTCAGACAGGTAGTTCAGCCAGGATAGAACTACACATACAGGTAGTTCAGCCAGGATAGAACTACACAGACAGGCAGTTCAGCCAGGATAGAACTACACAGACAGGCAGTTCAGCCAGGATAGAACTACACAGACAGGTAGTTCAGCCAGGATAGAACTACACAGACAGGTCGTTCAGCCAGGATAGAACTACACAGACAGGCAGTTCAGCCAGGATAGAACTACACAGACAGGTAGTTCAGCCAGGATAGAACTACTCAGACAGGCAGTTCAGCCAGGATAGAACTACACAGACAGGCAGTTCAGCCAGGAGAGAACTACACAGACAGGCAGTTCAGCCAGGAGAGAACTACACAGACAGGCAGTTCAGCCAGGAGAGAACTACACAGACAGGCAGTTCAGCCAGGAGAGAACTACACAGACAGGCAGTTCAGCCAGGATAGAACTACACAGACAGGCAGTTCAGCCAGGAGAGAACTACTCAGACAGGTAGTTCAGCCAGGATAGAACTACACAGACAGGTAGTTCAGCCAGGATATAACTACACAGACAGGCAGTTCAGCCAGGATAGAACTACACAGACAGGTCGTTCAGCCAGGATAGAACTACACAGACAGGTCGTTCAGCCAGGATAGAACTACACAGACAGGTCGTTCAGCCAGGATAGAACTACACAGACAGGTCGTTCAGCCAGGATAGAACTACACAGACAGGTCGTTCAGCCAGGATAGAACTACACAGACAGGTCGTTCAGCCAGGATAGAACTACACAGACAGGTCGTTCAGCCAGGATAGAACTACACAGACAGGTAATTCAGCCAGGATAGAACTACTCAGACAGGTCGTTCAGCCAGGATAGAACTACACAGACAGGTCGTTCAGACAGGATAGAACTACACAGACAGGTCGTTCAGCCAGGATAGAACTACACAGACAGGTAGTTCAGCCAGGATAGAACTACACAGACAGGCAGTTCAGCCAGGAGAGAACTACTCAGACAGGCAGTTCAGCCAGGATAGAACTACACATACAGGTAGTTCAGCCAGGATAGAACTACACAGACAGGCAGTTCAGCCAGGATAGAACTACACAGACAGGCAGTTCAGCCAGGATAGAACTACACAGACAGGTAGTTCAGCCAGGATAGAACTACACAGACAGGCAGTTCAGCCAGGATAGAACTACACAGACAGGTAGTTCAGTCAGGATAGAACTACACAGACAGGTAGTTCAGTCAGGATAGAACTACTCAGACAGGCAGTTCAGCCAGGAGAGAACTACACAGACAGGCAGTTCAGCCAGGAGAGAACTACACAGACAGGCAGTTCAGCCAGGAGAGAACTACACAGACAGGCAGTTCAACCAGGAGAGAACTACACAGACAGGCAGTTCAGCCAGGAGAGAACTACACAGACAGGCAGTTCAGCCAGGAGAGAACTACACAGACAGGCAGTTCAGCCAGGAGAGAACTACACAGACAGGCAGTTCAGCCAGGAGAGAACTACACAGACAGGCAGTTCAGCCAGGATAGAACTACACAGACAGGCAGTTCAGCCAGGATAGAACTACACAGACAGGCAGTTCAGCCAGGATAGAACTACACAGACAGGCAGTTCAGCCAGGATAGAACTACACAGACAGGCAGTTCAGCCAGGATAGAACTACACAGACAGGCAGTTCAGCCAGGATAGAACTACACAGACAGGTAGTTCAGCCAGGATAGAACTACACAGACAGGTCGTTCAGCCAGGATAGAACTACACAGACAGGCAGTTCAGCCAGGATAGAACTACACAGACAGGTAGTTCAGCCAGGATAGAACTACTCAGACAGGCAGTTCAGCCAGGATAGAACTACACAGACAGGCAGTTCAGCCAGGAGAGAACTACACAGACAGGCAGTTCAGCCAGGAGAGAACTACACAGACAGGCAGTTCAGCCAGGAGAGAACTACACAGACAGGCAGTTCAGCCAGGATAGAACTACACAGACAGGCAGTTCAGCCAGGAGAGAACTACTCAGACAGGTAGTTCAGCCAGGATAGAACTACACAGACAGGTAGTTCAGCCAGGATAGAACTACACAGACAGGCAGTTCAGCCAGGATAGAACTACACAGACAGGTCGTTCAGCCAGGATAGAACTACACAGACAGGTCGTTCAGCCAGGATAGAACTACACAGACAGGTCGTTCAGCCAGGATAGAACTACACAGACAGGTCGTTCAGCCAGGATAGAACTACACAGACAGGTCGTTCAGCCAGGATAGAACTACACAGACAGGTCGTTCAGCCAGGATAGAACTACACAGACAGGTCGTTCAGCCAGGATAGAACTACACAGACAGGTAATTCAGCCAGGATAGAACTACTCAGACAGGTCGTTCAGCCAGGATAGAACTACACAGACAGGTCGTTCAGACAGGATAGAACTACACAGACAGGTCGTTCAGCCAGGATAGAACTACACAGACAGGTAGTTCAGCCAGGATAGAACTACACAGACAGGCAGTTCAGCCAGGAGAGAACTACTCAGACAGGCAGTTCAGCCAGGATAGAACTACACATACAGGTAGTTCAGCCAGGATAGAACTACACAGACAGGCAGTTCAGCCAGGATAGAACTACACAGACAGGCAGTTCAGCCAGGATAGAACTACACAGACAGGTAGTTCAGCCAGGATAGAACTACACAGACAGGCAGTTCAGCCAGGATAGAACTACACAGACAGGTAGTTCAGTCAGGATAGAACTACACAGACAGGTAGTTCAGTCAGGATAGAACTACTCAGACAGGCAGTTCAGCCAGGAGAGAACTACACAGACAGGCAGTTCAGCCAGGAGAGAACTACACAGACAGGCAGTTCAGCCAGGAGAGAACTACACAGACAGGCAGTTCAACCAGGAGAGAACTACACAGACAGGCAGTTCAGCCAGGAGAGAACTACACAGACAGGCAGTTCAGCCAGGAGAGAACTACACAGACAGGCAGTTCAGCCAGGAGAGAACTACACAGACAGGCAGTTCAGCCAGGAGAGAACTACACAGACAGGCAGTTCAGCCAGGATAGAACTACACAGACAGGCAGTTCAGCCAGGAGAGAACTACTCAGACAGGTAGTTCAGCCAGGATAGAACTACACAGACAGGTAGTTCAGCCAGGATATAACTACACAGACAGGCAGTTCAGCCAGGATAGAACTACACAGACAGGCAGTTCAGCCAGGATAGAACTACACAGACAGGCAGTTCAGCCAGGATAGAACTACACAGACAGGTCGTTCAGCCAGGATAGAACTACACAGACAGGTCGTTCAGCCAGGATAGAACTACACAGACAGGTCGTTCAGCCAGGATAGAACTACACAGACAGGTCGTTCAGCCAGGATAGAACTACACAGACAGGTAGTTCAGCCAGGATAGAACTACACAGACAGGTAATTCAGCCAGGATAGAACTACACAGACAGGTCGTTCAGCCAGGATAGAACTACACAGACAGGTCGTTCAGCCAGGATAGAACTACACAGACAGGTCGTTCAGCCAGGATAGAACTACACAGACAGGTAGTTCAGCCAGGATAGAACTACACAGACAGGTAGTTCAGCCAGGATAGAACTACACAGACAGGTAATTCAACCAGGATAGAACTACACAGACAGGTCGTTCAGCCAGGATAGAACTACACAGACAGGCAGTTCAGCCAGGAGAGAACTACACAGACAGGTAGTTCAGCCAGGATAGAACTACTCAGACAGGCAGTTCAGCCAGGATAGAACTACTCAGACAGGCAATTCAGCCAGGAGAGAACTACACAGACAGGGAGTTCAGCCAGGATAGAACTACACAGACAGGTCGTTCAGCCAGGATAGAACTACACAGACAGGCAGTTCAGCCAGGATAGAACTACTCAGACAGGTAATTCATGTGATAGGTCTATAGATAGTTTGAATTATATGATTGGCCTATAGCCCGTCTCCGTTGGGCCTATAGCCCGTCTCCGTTAGGCCTATAGCCTGTCTCCGTTGGGCCTATAGCCCGTCTCCGTTGGGCCTATAGCCCGTCTCCGTTGGGCCTATAGCCCGTCTCCGTTAGGCCTATAGCCCGTCTCCTTTAGGCCTATAGCCCGTCTCCGTTGGGCCTATAGCCTGTCTCCGTTGGGCCTATAGCCCGTCTCCTTTAGGCCTATAGCCCGTCTCCTTTAGGCCTATAGCCCGTCTCCGTTAGGCCTATAGCCCGTCTCCTTTAGGCCTATAGCCCGTCTCCGTTGGGCCTATAGCCCGTCTACGTTAGGCCTATAGCCTGTCTCCGTTGGGCCTATAGCCCGTCTCCTTTAGGCCTATAGCCCGTCTCCGTGGGCCTATAGCCTGTCTCCGTTGCTGGCCAACTACAGATGCCACCAGATTCATATCAGGAAATGTAGGTAATTTAATTTAAAACAGCAGAGGTCATTAGGAGACACTGACGAAACACTCATACAGAATGGTCTTTGCATCGGGGCGATAACACAGATATGTAATTAAGCTAATACTGCCTCTGATTTAGTCCTCTATATTTCACAGTCATCTCTGGCTAGCCAACTCACAGCCACAGCCAGAATCATGCTAGCTTTCATCCGTTGTCCTGTTGTGTTACAGATTTATACCCTACTGCTCTTTGTGGACGAACACGGACAAACACCGGGAGAGAGTGTAAGACTTTTATATCACTAATGAGAAAAAGAAAAATTCTATGAGAATTTGTTCCAAGCATGTTCAAAGCAGAGCAACTTCCTCAAGTAGGCTGCAGAACCATGAACAGCTACTGTCCCCGACACTATCTAATCAGTACATGAAGACAACTTCTGCGTTGACTCACTAGTGACAATGATAAGGTGCGATAAAGGCATTTTTTTATCACAAAAGGTGTCCTGTCCCAGTCTTCCCACTAAAGCCAGTGTCTGTAGTAGGACCTCTCCTCTCCCAGTCTCCCCACTAAAGCCAGTGTCTGGAGTAGGACCTGACTCCTCTCCCAGTCTCCCCACTAAAGCCAGTGTCTGGTGTAGGACCTGACTCCTCTCCCAGTCTCCCCACTAAAGCCAGTGTCTGGTGTAGGACCTGACTCCTCTCCCAGTCTCCCCACTAAAGCCAGTGTCTGGTGTAGGACCTCTCCTCTCCCAGTCTCCCCACTAAAGCCAGTGTCTGCTATAGGAACTGACTCCTCTCCCAGTAGGCTCTCATCAGTCATAGATCAAACACACTTTAACATCACCATTCTCCGTTCTGTGGCCCGAGAAGCTAAAGCCTCCGTATGGTTTTACTACCGTCAAGTCCCACCGCGATCTGATAGGCCGTCCCACTCCAATCACATGTATAGTGATTGGTGGACGTTTCAATCAATGGAGCATGAAGCAGATCTACTGTGTCTGTTGTACCAACACTCAGCAGTCCCCACTGTGAGTACAGAGCAGCACGGCATCACTGACAGCATCTAGCTCATAGATACCCAGAAAGCACATGAATAAATAAATAAATAAAAACAGGTGAAAGTAGCCTAATAAATACGACTTTGCTCAGCGGATAAAAGAAGCATTTCATACGCACGCGCACACGTTCCACGAATGATCATCTGATAACTGACCACATGAATAACTCCTTTATCTCTTTGCAAAAATGCTGCATATGGGTCTGTGTGTCTATGCTGATGAATAGGAAAACTAGACTATCAGTAGCAAGATTGGTCGGCTTCCCAATTCATCCAGTCAAAGGTTGATGCTCCGGTTGGAGCGCATTGTTAACAGTCCTGGTAATAGACACTAGTCATCTCAGATCGGCGAAGTCTACAGCGTGGATGCCAACCCCCCTTTCACTAGGAAGCTGAAGTGGACTCTTGTTTTCTGTGTTCCTGTAAATAAATAGTGAATGTGTAATTCGGTCAACCGGGCGGATTGATGTAAAATAAATAAATAAATAAATACTGTCAGGCGTCAGGACCCAAGAAGGTGAACAGCTCCCAAATCGCCGCGGACACAGTGACAGACCGCTAATGAAAACACAACCGTTCTTTGAACCGTCTATTCAATCATCAGGTTGATTCGATAGGCTGAGTTATGTAGCCATCTGGACAACGGTGGAGAAATGACACAGTAACTTCATAAATGTTGTTTAGTCTAGCACTTCATTATTTGACATTGGCTAAAATAATGCAGGGGGGGGGGGGGATTAAGGGGCCATTTTCAGACCTTAATTTCAATAGGCTTCTGAAGAGTTGAGTGAGCGAGCGAGCTAATGCAGAAAACTACAAATTGCGTTTATTTTCACTCATTCTAAAATGTTGGATCCAATAAGAATATATAGACTGCACTCAACCAGGACTTCATTGGCTTATGAAAGAAAACCACATAATAGTTAAACCTACTAAAGTCTTGTAAAAAATAAATATATATATATATAATATATATGTGCCATCTTTCACTATTCAGTCATCCAAAGTGTCATAATAAGTGTGTAACCAAGATGCCCAATTGTGTGAATCAAACGGGTCCCGTCTAATTTAACTCACCGGGCGCAGATGAAGCTCCAACCGTCGGTCTTCTTACCCGGAGACAGCAGGAAGCCTCCAGTAGCCCAACACCAAAATAACCCGACTTGACTCCACTAATATGGTGGTCCTCCTTTTAATCCACTCCTAAATGTAAGGCTAGTTGGTAGAAGAACAAAACAAATGTCACCCATCACCTTCTGTGTTGCGTAAAACGGAGAGGAGAGATTCCAAAAGAGGACTAATTGTTTGATTCAGTTTGTGAAACTGTGTATCTCAAGGTAATGCTCAGTGTTGGTGTTGAGTCCACTTCACAGGGACGCAGCTTTTATTCCGTTAGCAGCACAAGCTAATGGCAAGTAGCACCAGTGTCAAGCCAAAGACACACGGGCCCTGCTTTTTCAAACAGCCGATAATGTCTTTTTATCTTATTTTTTAAAAAAGAGTCCGAAAACCCGTTCCCGCTGCGATCAACAAATTCCTTCCATTGGGGAGTCTTTTGGATCGCAGCACACACACACACACACACACACACCGCTCTTTCAATAGCAGCAGTGTGTGTTTCGTGTTACTGTGAGGAGCAGCTGCCAGCCACAGACCAAAGCAACAAGAAATGCGGCATCCGAGACAGCAGGGGAAGAAAAAAAATCGACAT
>NC_143036.1:83244866-83304866 GCF_057628025.1 Oncorhynchus mykiss | reverse complement strand
TGCAGACACACGACCCATACAGTAGCGACACGTTGTTTTTTTTAACAAGAGTAGTTTCCACTGTACGCTTCAGTTTACATGATTGACAAGCTATTAGCAAGTTAGACAGACAAACCATGACATTCCCCCCCCCCCCATTCCAAAGTCCCCCGCATCATACTAAAAGTTAACTTACCTTGCATTCGCTATAAAGTAGTGTGTGATGTTCACGGAGATGACTCAAGAGATTTGAAGTGTTGTCCCCGTTTCGTAGCGTGTTTTGTTGTTGTTGTTGTTGCATGTTCTGCAAACAGGGTGACCATCTTCGATTTAAGTTTCCCTCAGCACTGTTGTTAAACCCAAAATATGACCACACTTCTGATTTGGTCCTCTTAGAAGGCTGAAAAATATCCCGAGTGCCGTCGCTGCCTTCCGTCTTGTTTTCACACAAAACAAAACCCACGATGCGCCTGCATCTGACTGCTCCTAACTCTGGTTGATGCTGGACAGTATTTACCGTGAGTAGTTAACACAACTAGATGCTGCTTTCATTAACACAACTAGATGCTGCTTTCATTAACACAACTAGATGTTGCTTTCATTAATAGAACTAGATGCTGCTTTCATTAACTCAACTAGATGCTGCTTTCATTAACACAACTAGATGCTGCTTTCATTAATACAACTCGATGCTGCTTTCATTAATACAACTTAATACAACTGGAAGCTACGTCAGGCTAGAGACCAGACAGTGGCCAGGGTTGACACACAGCTGAAACCCTGATGTACAGATGGCAGAGGAGGAAATATTCCGTCACTCTTGGAGGACCGTGGAAGTACATTTTTTATTCTTTATTCTTTATTATTAACACCAGCAACGGTTTGGCCTGCCGGTCTTCATCAGGGTTTTATTGTCTTCATCAGGGTTTTATTGTTGTCAGACTCTATACCACCACTGCCTGGTCTTCATCAGGGTTTTATTGTTGTCAGACTCTATACCACCACTGCCTGGTCTTCATCAGGGTTTTATTGTTGTCAGACTCTATACCACCACTGCCTGGTCTTCATCAGGGTTTTATTGTTGTCAGACTCTATACCACCACTGCCTGGTCTTCATCAGGGTTTTATTGTCTTCATCAGGGTTTTATTGTTGTCAGACTCTATACCACCACTGCCTGGTCTTCATCAGGGTTTTATTGTCTTCATCATTGTTTTATTGTTGTCAGACTCTATACCACCACTGCCTGGTCTTCATCAGGGTTTTATTGTTGTCAGACTCTATACCACCACTGCCTGGTCTTCATCAGGGTTTTATTGTCTTCATCAGGGTTTTATTGTTGTCAGACTCTATACCACCACTGCCTGGTCTTCATCAGGGTTTTATTGTCTTCATCAGGGTTTTATTGTTGTCAGACTCTATACCACCACTGCCTGGTCTTCATCAGGGTTTTATTGTTGTCAGACTCTATACCACCACTGCCTGGTCTTCATCAGGGTTTTATTGTTGTCAGAATCTATACCACCACTGCCTGGTCTTCATCAGGGTTTTATTGGTGTCAGAATCTATACCACCACTGCCTGGTCTTCATCAGGGTTTTATTGTTGTCAGACTCTATACCACCACTGCCTGGTCTTCATCAGGGTTTTATTGTTGTCAGACTCTATACCACCACTGCCTGGTCTTCATCAGGGTTTTATTGTTGTCAGACTCTATACCACCACTGTCTGGTCTTCATCAGGGTTTTATTGTTGTCAGACTCTATACCACCACTGCCTGGTCTTCATCAGGGTTTTATTGTTGTCAGACTCTATTCCACCACTGCCTGGTCTTCATCAGGGTTTTATTGTTGTCAGACTCTATACCACCACTGCCTGGTCTTCATCAGGGTTTTATTGTTGTCAGACTCTATACCACCACTGCCTGGTCTTCATCAGGGTTTTATTGTTGTCAGACTCTATACCACCACTGCTGGTCTTCATCAGGGTTTTATTGTTGTCAGACTCTATACCACCACTGCCTGGTCTTCATCAGGGTTTTATTGTTGTCAGACTCTATACCACCACTGCCTGGTCTTCATCAGGGTTTTATTGTTGTCAGACTCTATACCACCACTGTCTGGTCTTCATCAGGGTTTTATTGTTGTCAGACTCTATACCACCACTGCCTGGTCTTCATCAGGGTTTTATTGTTGTCAGACTCTATACCACCACTGCCTGGTCTTCATCAGGGTTTTATTGTTGTCAGACTCTATACCACCACTGCCTGGTCTTCATCAGGGTTGTATTGTTGTCAGACTCTATACCACCACTGCCTGGTCTTCATCAGGGTTTTATTGTTGTCAGACTCTATACCACCACTGCCTGGTCTTCATCAGGGTTTTATTGTTGTCAGACTCTATACCACCACTGCCTGGTCTTCATCAGGGTTTTATTGTTGTCAGACTCTATACCACCACTGCCTGGTCTTCATCAGGGTTTTATTGTTGTCAGACTCTATACCACCACTGCCTGGTCTTCATCAGGGTTTTATTGTTGTCAGACTCTATACCACCACTGTCTGGTCTTCATCAGGGTTTTATTGTTGTCAGACTCTATACCACCACTGCCTGGTCTTCATCAGGGTTTTATTGTTGTCAGACTCTATACCACCACTGCTGGTCTTCATCAGGGTTTTATTGTCTTCATCAGGGTTGTATTGTTGACAGACTCTATACCACCACTGCCTGGTCTTCATCAGGGTTTTATTGTCTTCATGAGGGTTTTATTGTCTTCATCAGGGTTTTATTGTTGTCAGACTCTATACCACCACTGCCTGGTCTTCATCAGGGTTTTATTGTCTTCATCAGGGTTTTATTGTCTTCATCAGGGTTGTATTGTTGTCAGACTCTATACCACCACTGCCTGGTCTTCATCAGGGTTTTATTGTCTTCATCAGGGTTTTATTGTCTTCATCAGGGTTTTATTGTTGTCAGACTCTATACCACCACTGCTGGTCTTCATCAGGGTTTTATTGTCTTCATCAGGGTTGTATTGTTGACAGACTCTATACCACCACTGCCTGGTCTTCATCAGGGTTTTATTGTCTTCATCAGGGTTTTATTGTCTTCATCAGGGTTTTATTGTCTTCATCAGGGTTTTATTGTTGTCAGACTCTATACCACCACTGCCTGGTCTTCATCAGGGTTTTATTGTTGTCAGACTCTATACCACCACTGCCTGGTCTTCATCAGGGTTTTATTGTTGTCAGACTCTATACCACCACTGTCTGGTCTTCATCAGGGTTTTATTGTTGTCAGACTCTATACCACCACTGTCTGGTCTTCATCAGGGTTTTATTGTTGTCAGACTCTATACCACCACTGCCTGGTCTTCATCAGGGTTTTATTGTTGTCAGACTCTATACCACCACTGCTGGTCTTCATCAGGGTTTTATTGTCTTCATCAGGGTTTTATTGTTGTCAGACTCTATACCACCACTGCCTGGTCTTCATCAGGGTTTTATTGTTGTCAGACTCTATACCACCACTGCCTGGTCTTCATCAGGGTTTTATTGTCTTCATCAGGGTTTTATTGTCTTCATCAGGGTTTTATTGTTGTCAGACTCTATACCACCACTGCCTGGTCTTCATCAGGGTTTTATTGTTGTCAGACTCTATACCACCACTGCCTGGTCTTCATCAGGGTTTTATTGTTGTCAGACTCTATACCACCACTGTCTGGTCTTCATCAGGGTTTTATTGTTGTCAGACTCTATACCACCACTGTCTGGTCTTCATCAGGGTTTTATTGTTGTCAGACTCTATACCACCACTGTCTGGTCTTCATCAGGGTTTTATTGTCTTCATCAGGGTTTTATTGTCTTCATCAGGGTTTTATTGTCTTCATCAGGGTTTTATTGTCTTCATCAGGGTTTTATTGTCTTCATCAGGGTTTTATTGTCTTCATCAGGGTTTTATTGTCTTCATCAGGGTTTTATTGTCTTCATCAGGGTTTTATTGTCTTCATCAGGGTTTTATTGTTGTCAGACTCTATACCACCACTGCCTGGTCTTCATCAGGGTTTTATTGTTGTCAGACTCTATACCACCACTGCTGGTCTTCATCAGGGTTGTATTGTTGTCAGACTCTATACCACCACTGTCTGGTCTTCATCAGGGTTTTATTGTTGTCAGACTCTATACCACCACTGCCTGGTCTTCATCAGGGTTTTATTGTTGTCAGACTCTATACCACCACTGCCTGGTCTTCATCAGGGTTTTATTGTTGTCAGACTCTATACCACCACTGCTGGTCTTCATCAGGGTTGTATTGTTGTCAGACTCTATACCACCACTGCCTGGTCTTCATCAGGGTTTTATTGTTGTCAGACTCTATACCACCACTGCCTGGTCTTCATCAGGGTTTTATTGTTGTCAGACTCTATACCACCACTGTCTGGTCTTCATCAGGGTTTTATTGTCTTCATCAGGGTTTTATTGTTGTCAGACTCTATACCACCACTGCCTGGTCTTCATCAGGGTTTTATTGTTGTCAGACTCTATACCACCACTGCCTGGTCTTCATCAGGGTTTTATTGTTGTCAGACTCTATACCACCACTGCCTGGTCTTCATCAGGGTTTTATTGTTGTCAGACTCTATACCACCACTGTCTGGTCTTCATCAGGGTTTTATTGTTGTCAGACTCTATACCACCACTGCCTGGTCTTCATCAGGGTTTTATTGTTGTCAGACTCTATACCACCACTGCCTGGTCTTCATCAGGGTTTTATTGTTGTCAGACTCTATACCACCACTGCCTGGTCTTCATCAGGGTTTTATTGTTGTCAGACTCTATACCACCACTGCCTGGTCTTCATCAGGGTTTTATTGTCTTCATCAGGGTTTTATTGTTGTCAGACTCTATACCACCACTGCCTGGTCTTCATCAGGGTTTTATTGTCTTCATCAGGGTTTTATTGTTGTCAGACTCTATACCACCACTGCCTGGTCTTCATCAGGGTTTTATTGTCTTCATCAGGGTTTTATTGTTGTCAGACTCTATACCACCACTGCCTGGTCTTCATCAGGGTTTTATTGTTGTCAGACTCTATACCACCACTGCCTGGTCTTCATCAGGGTTTTATTGTTGTCAGACTCTATACCACCACTGCCTGGTCTTCATCAGGGTTTTATTGTCTTCATCAGGGTTTTATTGTTGTCAGACTCTATACCACCACTGTCTGGTCTTCATCAGGGTTTTATTGTTGTCAGACTCTATACCACCACTGTCTGGTCTTCATCAGGGTTTTATTGTCTTCATCAGGGTTTTATTGTTGTCAGACTTTATACCACCACTGCCTGGTCTTCATCAGGGTTTTATTGTTGTCAGACTCTATACCACCACTGCCTGGTCTTCATCAGGGTTTTATTGTTGTCAGACTCTATACCACCACTGCCTGGTCTTCATCAGGGTTTTATTGTTGTCAGACTCTATACCACCACTGCCTGGTCTTCATCAGGGTTTTATTGTTGTCAGACTCTATACCACCACTGTCTTGTCTTCATCAGGGTTTTATTGTTGTCAGACTCTATACCACCACTGACTGGTCTTCATCAGGGTTTTATTGTTGTCAGACTCTATACCACCACTGTCTGGTCTTCATCAGGGTTTTATTGTTGTCAGACTCTATACCACCACTGTCTGGTCTTCATCAGGGTTTTATTGTTGTCAGACTCTATACCACCACTGCCTGGTCTTCATCAGGGTTTTATTGTTGTCAGACTCTATACCACCACTGCCTGGTCTTCATCAGGGTTTTATTGTTGTCAGACTCTATACCACCACTGTCTTGTCTTCATCAGGGTTTTATTGTTGTCAGACTCTATACCACCACTGACTGGTCTTCATCAGGGTTTTATTGTTGTCAGACTCTATACCACCACTGCCTGGTCTTCATCAGGGTTTTATTGTCTTCATCAGGGTTTTATTGTTGTCAGACTCTATACCACCACTGCCTGGTCTTCATCAGGGTTTTATTGTTGTCAGACTCTATACCACCACTGCCTGGTCTTCATCAGGGTTTTATTGTTGTCAGACTCTATACCACCACTGCCTGGTCTTCATCAGGGTTTTATTGTCTTCATCAGGGTTTTATTGTTGTCAGACTCTATACCACCACTGTTGGTCTTCATCAGGGTTGTATTGTTGTCAGACTCTATACCACCACTGCCTGGTCTTCATCAGGGTTTTATTGTTGTCAGACTCTATACCACCACTGACTGGTCTTCATCAGGGTTTTATTGTTGTCAGACTCTATACCACCACTGTCTGGTCTTCATCAGGGTTTTATTGTCTTCATCAGGGTTTTATTGTCTTCATCAGGGTTTTATTGTTGTCAGACTTTATACCACCACTGCCTGGTCTTCATCAGGGTTTTATTGCTGTCAGACTCTATACCACCACTGCCTGGTCTTCATCAGGGTTTTATTGTTGTCAGACTGTATACCACCACTGCCTAGTCTTCATCAGGGTTTTATTGTCTTCATCAGGGTTCTATTGTTGTCAGACTCTATACCACCACTGCCTGGTCTTCATCAGGGTGTTATTGTCTTCATCAGGGTTTTATTGTTATCAGACTCTATACCACCACTGCCTGGTCTTCATCAGGGTTTTATTGTCTTCATCAGGGTTTTATTGTCTTCATCAGGGTTTTATTGTTGTCAGACTCTATACCACCACTGCCTGGTCTTCATCAGGGTTTTATTGTTGTCAGACTCTATACCACCACTGCCTGGTCTTCATCAGGGTTTTATTGTTGTCAGACTCTATACCACCACTGCCTGGTCTTCATCAGGGTTTTATTGTTGTCAGACTCTATACCACCACTGCCTGGTCTTCATCAGGGTTTTATTGTTGTCAGACTCTATACCACCACTGTCTGGTCTTCATCAGGGTTTTATTGTTGTCAGACTCTATACCACCACTGCCTGGTCTTCATCAGGGTTTTATTGTTGTCAGACTCTATACCACCACTGCCTGGTCTTCATCAGGGTTTTATTGTTGTCAGACTCTATACCACCACTGCCTGGTCTTCATCAGGGTTTTATTGTTGTCAGACTCTATACCACCACTGCCTGGTCTTCATCAGGGTTTTATTGTCTTCATCAGGGTTTTATTGTTGTCAGACTCTATACCACCACTGCCTGGTCTTCATCAGGGTTTTATTGTCTTCATCAGGGTTTTATTGTTGTCAGACTCTATACCACCACTGCCTGGTCTTCATCAGGGTTTTATTGTCTTCATCAGGGTTTTATTGTTGTCAGACTCTATACCACCACTGCCTGGTCTTCATCAGGGTTTTATTGTTGTCAGACTCTATACCACCACTGCCTGGTCTTCATCAGGGTTTTATTGTTGTCAGACTCTATACCACCACTGCCTGGTCTTCATCAGGGTTTTATTGTCTTCATCAGGGTTTTATTGTTGTCAGACTCTATACCACCACTGTCTGGTCTTCATCAGGGTTTTATTGTTGTCAGACTCTATACCACCACTGTCTGGTCTTCATCAGGGTTTTATTGTCTTCATCAGGGTTTTATTGTTGTCAGACTTTATACCACCACTGCCTGGTCTTCATCAGGGTTTTATTGTTGTCAGACTCTATACCACCACTGCCTGGTCTTCATCAGGGTTTTATTGTTGTCAGACTCTATACCACCACTGCCTGGTCTTCATCAGGGTTTTATTGTTGTCAGACTCTATACCACCACTGCCTGGTCTTCATCAGGGTTTTATTGTTGTCAGACTCTATACCACCACTGTCTTGTCTTCATCAGGGTTTTATTGTTGTCAGACTCTATACCACCACTGACTGGTCTTCATCAGGGTTTTATTGTTGTCAGACTCTATACCACCACTGTCTGGTCTTCATCAGGGTTTTATTGTTGTCAGACTCTATACCACCACTGTCTGGTCTTCATCAGGGTTTTATTGTTGTCAGACTCTATACCACCACTGCCTGGTCTTCATCAGGGTTTTATTGTTGTCAGACTCTATACCACCACTGCCTGGTCTTCATCAGGGTTTTATTGTTGTCAGACTCTATACCACCACTGTCTTGTCTTCATCAGGGTTTTATTGTTGTCAGACTCTATACCACCACTGACTGGTCTTCATCAGGGTTTTATTGTTGTCAGACTCTATACCACCACTGCCTGGTCTTCATCAGGGTTTTATTGTCTTCATCAGGGTTTTATTGTTGTCAGACTCTATACCACCACTGCCTGGTCTTCATCAGGGTTTTATTGTTGTCAGACTCTATACCACCACTGCCTGGTCTTCATCAGGGTTTTATTGTTGTCAGACTCTATACCACCACTGCCTGGTCTTCATCAGGGTTTTATTGTCTTCATCAGGGTTTTATTGTTGTCAGACTCTATACCACCACTGTTGGTCTTCATCAGGGTTGTATTGTTGTCAGACTCTATACCACCACTGCCTGGTCTTCATCAGGGTTTTATTGTTGTCAGACTCTATACCACCACTGACTGGTCTTCATCAGGGTTTTATTGTTGTCAGACTCTATACCACCACTGTCTGGTCTTCATCAGGGTTTTATTGTCTTCATCAGGGTTTTATTGTCTTCATCAGGGTTTTATTGTTGTCAGACTTTATACCACCACTGCCTGGTCTTCATCAGGGTTTTATTGCTGTCAGACTCTATACCACCACTGCCTGGTCTTCATCAGGGTTTTATTGTTGTCAGACTGTATACCACCACTGCCTAGTCTTCATCAGGGTTTTATTGTCTTCATCAGGGTTCTATTGTTGTCAGACTCTATACCACCACTGCCTGGTCTTCATCAGGGTGTTATTGTCTTCATCAGGGTTTTATTGTTATCAGACTCTATACCACCACTGCCTGGTCTTCATCAGGGTTTTATTGTCTTCATCAGGGTTTTATTGTCTTCATCAGGGTTTTATTGTTGTCAGACTCTATACCACCACTGCCTGGTCTTCATCAGGGTTTTATTGTTGTCAGACTCTATACCACCACTGCCTGGTCTTCATCAGGGTTTTATTGTTGTCAGACTCTATACCACCACTGCCTGGTCTTCATCAGGGTTTTATTGTTGTCAGACTCTATACCACCACTGCCTGGTCTTCATCAGGGTTTTATTGTTGTCAGACTCTATACCACCACTGTCTGGTCTTCATCAGGGTTTTATTGTTGTCAGACTCTATACCACCACTGCCTGGTCTTCATCAGGGTGTTATTGTCTTCATCAGGGTTTTATTGTTATCAGACTCTATACCACCACTGCCTGGTCTTCATCAGGGTTTTATTGTCTTCATCAGGGTTTTATTGTCTTCATCAGGGTTTTATTGTTGTCAGACTCTATACCACCACTGCCTGGTCTTCATCAGGGTTTTATTGTTGTCAGACTCTATACCACCACTGCCTGGTCTTCATCAGGGTTTTATTGTTGTCAGACTCTATACCACCACTGCCTGGTCTTCATCAGGGTTTTATTGTTGTCAGACTCTATACCACCACTGCCTGGTCTTCATCAGGGTTTTATTGTTGTCAGACTCTATACCACCACTGTCTGGTCTTCATCAGGGTTTTATTGTTGTCAGACTCTATACCACCACTGCCTGGTCTTCATCAGGGTTTTATTGTTGTCAGACTCTATACCACCACTGCCTGGTCTTCATCAGGGTTTTATTGTCTTCATCAGGGTTTTATTGTTGTCAGACTCTATACCACCACTGCCTGGTCTTCATCAGGATTTTATTGTTGTCAGACTCTATACCACCACTGCCTGGTCTTCATCAGGGTTTTATTGTCTTCATCAGGGTTTTATTGTTGTCAGACTCTATACCACCACTGCCTGGTCTTCATCAGGGTTTTATTGTTGTCAGACTCTATACCACCACTGTCTGGTCTTCATCAGGGTTTTATTGTTGTCAGACTCTATACCTCCACTGCTGGTCTTCATCAGGGTTTTATTGTTGTCAGACTCTATACCACCACTGCCTGGTCTTCATCAGGGTTTTATTGTCTTCATCAGGGTTTTATTGTTGTCAGACTCTATACCACCACTGCCTGGTCTTCATCAGGGTTTTATTGTCTTCATCAGGGTTTTATTGTTGTCAGACTCTATACCACCACTGTCTGGTCTTCATCAGGGTTTTATTGTCTTCATCAGGGGTTTATTGTTGTCAGACTCTATACCACCACTGCCTGGTCTTCATCAGGGTTTTATTGTTGTCAGACTCTATACCACCACTGCCTGGTCTTCATCAGGGTTTTATTGTCTTCATCAGGGTTTTATTGTTGTCAGACTCTATACCACCACTGACTGGTCTTCATCAGGGTTTTATTGTTGTCAGACTCTATACCACCACTGTCTGGTCTTCATCAGGGTTTTATTGTTGTCAGACTCTATACCACCACTGTCTGGTCTTCATCAGGGTTTTATTGTCTTCATCAGGGTTTTATTGTTGTCAGACTTTATACCACCACTGCCTGGTCTTCATCAGGGTTTTATTGTTGTCAGACTCTATACCACCACTGTCTGGTCTTCATCAGGGTTTTATTGTCTTCATCAGGGTTTTATTGTTGTCAGACTTTATACCACCACTGCCTGGTCTTCATCAGGGCTTTATTGTTGTCAGACTCTATACCACCACTGCCTGGTCTTCATCAGGGTTTTATTGTTGTCAGACTCTATACCACCACTGCCTGGTCTTCATCAGGGTTTTATTGTTGTCAGACTCTATACCACCACTGCCTGGTCTTCATCAGGGTTTTATTGTCTTCATCAGGGTTGTATTGTTGTCAGACTCTATACCACCACTGTCTGGTCTTCATCAGGGTTTTATTGTCTTCATCAGGGTTTTGTTGTCAGACTCTATACCACCACTGCCTGGTCTTCATCAGGGTTTTATTGTTGTCAGACTCTATACCACCACTGCCTGGTCTTCATCAGGGTTTTATTGTTGTCAGACTCTATACCACCACTGTCTGGTCTTCATCAGGGTTTTATTGTTGTCAGACTCTATACCACCACTGCCTGGTCTTCATCAGGGTTGTATTGTTGTCAGACTCTATACCACCACTGCCTGGTCTTCATCAGGGTTTTATTGTTGTCAGACTCTATACCACCACTGCCTGGTCTTCATCAGGGTTTTATTGTTGTCAGACTCTATACCACCACTGCCTGGTCTTCATCAGGGTTGTATTGTTGTCAGACTCTATACCACCACTGTCTGGTCTTCATCAGGGTTTTATTGTTGTCAGACTCTATACCACCACTGCCTGGTCTTCATCAGGGTTTTATTGTCTTCATCAGGGTTTTATTGTTGTCAGACTCTATACCACCACTGTCTGGTCTTCATCAGGGTTTTATTGTTGTCAGACTCTATACCACCACTGACTGATCTTCATCGGGGTTTTATTGTTGTCAGACTCTATACCACCACTGCCTGGTCTTCATCAGGGTTTTATTGTTGTCAGACTCTATACCACCACTGCCTGGTCTTCATCAGGGTTTTATTGTTGTCAGACTCTATACCACCACTGTCTGGTCTTCATCAGGGTTTTATTGTTGTCAGACTCTATACCACCACTGTCTGGTCTTCATCAGGGTTTTATTGTTGTCAGACTCTATACCACCACTGACTGATCTTCATCGGGGTTTTATTGTTGTCAGACTCTATACCACCACTGTCTGGTCTTCATCAGGGTTTTATTGTTGTCAGACTCTATACCACCAGTGCCTGGTCTTCATCAGGGTTTTATTGTTGTCAGACTCTATACCACCACTGCCTGGTCTTCATCAGGGTTTTATTGTCTTCATCAGGGTTTTATTGTTGTCAGACTCTATACCACCACTGACTGGTCTTCATCAGGGTTTTATTGTCTTCATCAGGGTTTTATTGTTGTCAGACTCTATACCACCACTGCCTAGTCTTCATCAGGGTTTTATTGTTGTCAGACTCTATACCACCACTGCCTGGTCTTCATCAGGGTTTTATTGTTGTCAGACTCTATACCACCACTGCCTGGTCTTCATCAGGGTTTTATTGTTGTCAGACTCTATACCACCACTGACTGGTCTTCATCAGGGTTTTATTGTTGTCAGACTGTATACCACCACTGCCTGCTCTTCATCAGGGTTTTATTGTTGTCAGACTCTATACCACCACTGCCTGGTCTTCATCAGGGTTTTATTGTCTTCATCAGGGTTTTATTGTTGTTAGACTCTATACCACCACTGCCTGGTCTTCATCAGGGTTTTATTGTCTTCATCAGGGTTTTATTGTTGTCAGACTCTATACCACCACTGCCTGGTCTTCATCAGGGTTTTATTGTCTTCATCAGGGTTGTATTGTTGTCAGACTCTATACCACCACTGACTGGTCTTCATCAGGGTTTTATTGTTGTCAGACTCTATACCACCACTGCCTGGTCTTCATCAGGGTTTTATTGTCTTCATCAGGGTTTTATTGTTGTCAGACTCTATACCACCACTGCCTGGTCTTCATCAGGGTTTTATTGTCTTCATCAGGGTTTTATTGTTGTCAGACTCTATACCACCACTGCCTGGTCTTCATCAGGGTTTTATTGTCTTCATCAGGGTTTTATTGTTGTCAGACTCTATACCACCACTGCCTGGTCTTCATCAGGGTTTTATTGTCTTCATCAGGGTTTTATTGTTGTCAGACTCTATACCACCACTGCCTGGTCTTCATCAGGGTTTTATTGTCTTCATCAGGGTTTTATTGTTGTCAGACTCTATACCACCACTGTCTGGTCTTCATCAGGGTTTTATTGTCTTCATCAGGGTTGTATTGTTGTCAGACTCTATACCACCACTGCCTGGTCTTCATCAGGGTTTTATTGTCTTCATCAGGGTTGTATTGTTGTCAGACTCTATACCACCACTGCCTGGTCTTCATCAGGGTTTTATTGTTGTCAGACTCTATACCACCACTGCCTGGTCTTCATCAGGGTTGTATTGTTGTCAGACTCTATACCACCACTGCCTGGTCTTCATCAGGGTTTTATTGTTGTCAGACTCTATACCACCACTGCCTGGTCTTCATCAGGGTTTTATTGTTGTCAGACTCTATACCACCACTGACTGGTCTTCATCAGGGTTTTATTGTCTTCATCAGGGTTTTATTGTTGTTAGACTCTATACCACCACTGCCTGGTCTTCATCAGGGTTTTATTGTCTTCATCAGGGTTTTATTGTTGTCAGACTCTATACCACCACTGCCTGGTCTTCATCAGGGTTTTATTGTCTTCATCAGGGTTGTATTGTTGTCAGACTCTATACCACCACTGACTGGTCTTCATCAGGGTTTTATTGTTGTCAGACTCTATACCACCACTGCCTGGTCTTCATCAGGGTTTTATTGTCTTCATCAGGGTTTTATTGTTGTCAGACTCTATACCACCACTGCCTGGTCTTCATCAGGGTTTTATTGTCTTCATCAGGGTTGTATTGTTGTCAGACTCTATACCACCACTGACTGGTCTTCATCAGGGTTTTATTGTTGTCAGACTCTATACCACCACTGCCTGGTCTTCATCAGGGTTTTATTGTCTTCATCAGGGTTTTATTGTTGTCAGACTCTATACCACCACTGCCTGGTCTTCATCAGGGTTTTATTGTCTTCATCAGGGTTTTATTGTTGTCAGACTCTATACCACCACTGCCTGGTCTTCATCAGGGTTTTATTGTCTTCATCAGGGTTTTATTGTTGTCAGACTCTATACCACCACTGCCTGGTCTTCATCAGGGTTTTATTGTCTTCATCAGGGTTTTATTGTTGTCAGACTCTATACCACCACTGTCTGGTCTTCATCAGGGTTTTATTGTCTTCATCAGGGTTGTATTGTTGTCAGACTCTATACCACCACTGCCTGGTCTTCATCAGGGTTTTATTGTCTTCATCAGGGTTGTATTGTTGTCAGACTCTATACCACCACTGCCTGGTCTTCATCAGGGTTTTATTGTTGTCAGACTCTATACCACCACTGCCTGGTCTTCATCAGGGTTGTATTGTTGTCAGACTCTATACCACCACTGCCTGGTCTTCATCAGGGTTTTATTGTTGTCAGACTCTATACCACCACTGCCTGGTCTTCATCAGGGTTGTATTGTTGTCAGACTCTATACCACCACTGCCTGGTCTTCATCAGGGTTTTATTGTTGTCAGACTCTATACCACCACTGCCTGGTCTTCATCAGGGTTTTATTGTTGTCAGACTCTATACCACCACTGACTGGTCTTCATCAGGGTTTTATTGTCTTCATCAGGGTTTTATTGTTGTCAGACTCTATACCACCACTGACTGGTCTTCATCAGGGTTTTATTGTCTTCATCAGGGTTTTATTGTTGTCAGACTCTATACCACCACTGACTGGTCTTCATCAGGGTTTTATTGTCTTCATCAGGGTTTTATTGTTGTCAGACTCTATACCACCACTGCCTGGTCTTCATCAGGGTTTTATTGTTGTCAGACTCTATACCACCACTGCCTGGTCTTCATCAGGGTTTTATTGTTGTCAGACTCTATACCACCACTGTCTGGTCTTCATCAGGGTTTTATTGTTGTCAGACTCTATACCACCACTGCCTGGTCTTCATCAGGGTTTTATTGTTGTCAGACTCTATACCACCACTGCCTGGTCTTCATCAGGGTTTTATTGTTGTCAGACTCTATACCACCACTGCCTGGTCTTCATCAGGGTTTTATTGTTGTCAGACTCTATACCACCACTGCCTGGTCTTCATCAGGGTTTTATTGTCTTCATCAGGGTTTTATTGTTGTCAGACTCTATACCACCACTGCCTGGTCTTCATCAGGGTTTTATTGTTGTCAGACTCTATACCACCACTGACTGGTCTTCATCAGGGTTTTATTGTTGTCAGACTCTATACCACCACTGACTGGTCTTCATCAGGGTTTTATTGTTGTCAGACTCTATACCACCACTGTTGGTCTTCATCAGGGTTTTATTGTTGTCAGACTCTATACCACCACTGCCTGGTCTTCATCAGGGTTGTATTGTTGTCAGACTCTATACCACCACTGCCTGGTCTTCATCAGGGTTTTATTGTTGTCAGACTCTATACCACCACTGCCTGGTCTTCATCAGGGTTTTATTGTTGTCAGACTCTATACCACCACTGCCTGGTCTTCATCAGGGTTTTATTGTTGTCAGACTCTATACCACCACTGACTGGTCTTCATCAGGGTTTTATTGTTGTCAGACTCTATACCACCACTGCCTGGTCTTCATCAGGGTTGTATTGTTGTCAGACTCTATACCACCACTGCCTGGTCTTCATCAGGGTTTTATTGTCTTCATCAGGGTTTTATTGTTGTCAGACTCTATACCACCACTGCCTGGTCTTCATCAGGGTTGTATTGTTGTCAGACTCTATACCACCACTGCCTGTTCTTCATCAGGGTTGTATTGTTGTCAGACTCTATACCACCACTGACTGGTCTTCATCAGGGTTTTATTGTTGTCAGACTCTATACCACCACTGCCTGGTCTTCATCAGGGTTTTATTGTCTTCATCAGGGTTTTATTGTTGTCAGACTCTATACCACCACTGCCTGGTCTTCATCAGGGTTTTATTGTTGTCAGACTCTATACCACCACTGCCTGGTCTTCATCAGGGTTTTATTGTTGTCAGACTCTATACCACCACTGCCTGGTCTTCATCAGGGTTGTATTGTTGTCAGACTATATTCCACTATGCAGACTGTGGTTGCCTATAAAGTCTGAAGTCTGGTGTACAGACGGTAAAGAGATGATGATCCAATCAAAATGTAACATCTCTTGTTCCTTTCATACACCTGCATTGTTGTTCAGTCCTGTAGTACAGTCAGGTGCTATAATACAATCATATTCACCATCACACCTGTGAACTGTTAGTGGATGAACGGTGTTAGTATGAAGAACAACTTTATACTAACCACTCCCTCTGACCACTCCCTCTGACCACTCCCTCTGACCACTCCCTCTGGCCACTCCCTCTGGCCACTCCCTCTGACCACTCCCTCTGGCCACTCCCTCTGACCTCCTGCACATCTCCCTTTTACACAGTGCTGCAACATGTCTGAATCCTTGGCACCTAAAGCACCGTAGCGGGTTCGGAACATAGGCCCTCACAGAATAGCAAATATGACCAATGCCTAACCTTATCAGGTGGAAACTCTTTGTCAAAGCTCAACAAAAGAGACAGAGTATTGCCACCTGGTTTACATCTCACCAAACGGTGAGCATCACAAACACCAGGAACATTATTTTTCATCTGATCCACCCCACTGATCACTGTTGTGAGCGGCTTCCTGCTCCGAAGAGTAAAGCACGACAGAGGTTGAGGCCTCTGGGCGGAGGATGCACAAAACAATCAACACTTCTCGAGAATTTGTATTCAGGAGACGAAGGTCTGTACTTACTGCCAACACACACAGACACACACTCGCTGCTGCTACTGTCTATTATCTATCCTGTTGTCTAGTCACTTTACCCCTACCTACAGTATACTGCTGTTACTGTCTATTATCTATCCTGTTGTCTAGTCACTTTACCCCTACCTACAGTATACTGCTGTTACTGTCTATTATCTATCCTGTTGTCTAGTTACTTTACCCCTACCTACAGTATACTGCTGTTACTATCTATTATCTATCCTTTACCCCTACCTACAGTATACTGCTGTTACTGTCTATTATCTAGCATTTACCCCTACCTACAGTATACAGCTGTTACTGTCTATTATCTATCCTTTACCCCTACCTACAGTATACTGCTGTTACTGTCTATTATCTATCATTTACCCCTACCTACAGTATACAGCTGTTACTGTCTATTATCTATCCTTTACCCCTACCTACAGTATACTGCTGTTACTGTCTATTATCTATCATTTACCCCTACCTACAGTATACAGCTGTTACTGTCTATTACCTATCCTTTACCCCTACCTACAGTATACTGCTGTTACTGTCTATTATCTATCCTGTGGTCTAGTCACTTTACCCCTACCTACAGTATACTGCTGTTACTGTCTATTACCTATCCTTTACCCTTACCTACAGTATACAGCTGTTACAGTCTATTATCTATCCTGTTGCCTAGTGACTTTAACCTTACCTATATGTACAGTACAGTGTCCTTCAGAAATAATTCAGACCCCTTTACTTTTTCCACATTTTGTTGTTACAGCCTGAATTTAAAATGTGTTTATGATGGTGTGTCACTGGCAACAAAATACCCCACAATGTACAAGTGGAATTATGTTTTTTGAAATGTCTTGAGTGAATATGTATTCAACCCCTTTGTTATGTCAAGGAGCCTAAATAAGTTCAGGAGTAAAAATGTTGCTTAACAAGTCACTTAATAAGTTGCATGGACTCAACGTGTGTGCAATCAAATCAAATCAAACTATTTGTCACATGCGCCGAATACAACAAGTGTAGACCTTACAGCGAAATGCTGACTGACCAGCCCTTAACCAACAGGTGTAGATAGACCTCACAGTGAAACGCTGACTGACCAGCCCTTAACCAACAGGTGTAGATAGACCTCACAGTGAAATGCTGACTGACCAACCCTTAACCAACAGGTGTAGATAGACCTCACAGTGAAATGCTGACTGACCAGCCCTTAACCAACAGGTGTAGACCTCACAGTGAAATGCTGACTGACCAGCCCTTAACCAACAGGTGTAGATAGACCTCACAGTGAAATGCTGACTGACCAGCCCTTAACCAACAGGTGTAGACCTCACAGTGAAATGGTTACTGACCAGCCCTTAACCAACAGGTGTAGACCTCACAGCGAAATGCTGACTGACCAGCCCTTAACCAACAGGTGTAGACCTCACAGTGAAATGCTGACTGACCAGCCCTTAACCAACAGGTGTAGACCTCACAGTGAAACGCTGACTGACCAGCCCTTAACCAACAGGTGTAGACCTCACAGTGAAACGCTGACTGACCAGCCCTTAACCAACAGGTGTAGACCTCACAGTGAAATGCTGACTGACCAGCCCTTAACCAACAGGTGTAGACCTCACAGTGAAATGCTGACTGACCAGCCCTTAACCAACAGGTGTAGACCTGACAGTGAAACGCTGACTGACCAGCCCTTAACCAACAGGTGTAGACCTCACAGTGAAACGCTGACTGACCAGCCCTTAACCAACAGGTGTAGACCTCACAGTGAAATGTTGACTGACCAGCCCTTAACCAACAGGTGTAGACCTCACAGTGAAATGCTGACTGACCAGCCCTTAACCAACAGGTGTAGACCTCACAGTGAAATGCTGACTGACCAGCCCTTAACCAACAGGTGTAGACCTCACAGTGAAATGCTGACTGACCAGCCCTTAACCAACAGGTGTAGACCTCACAGTGAAACACTGACTGACCAGCCCTTAACCAACAGGTGTAGACCTCACAGTGAAACGCTGACTGACCAGCCCTTAACCAACAGGTGTAGACCTCACAGTGAAACGCTGACTGACCAGCCCTTAACCAACAGGTGTAGATCTCACAGTGAAATGCTGACTGACCAGCCCTTAACCAACAGGTGTAGACCTCACAGTGAAATGCTGACTGACCAGCCCTTAACCAACAGGTGTAGATCTCACAGTGAAATGCTGACTGACCAGCCCTTAACCAACAGGTGTAGACCTCACAGTGAAACGCTGACTGACCAGCCCTTAACCAACAGGTGTAGATAGACCTCACAGTGAAATGCTGACTGACCAGCCCTTAACCAACAGGTGTAGACCTCACAGTGAAACGCTGACTGACCAGCCCTTAACCAACAGGTGTAGATAGACCTCACAGTGAAATGCTGACTGACCAGCCCTTAACCAACAGGTGTAGATAGACCTCACAGTGAAACGCTGACTGACCAGCCCTTAACCAACAGGTGTAGATAGACCTCACAGTGAAACGCTGACTGACCAGCCCTTAACCAACAGGTGTAGATAGACCTCACAGTGAAATGCTGACTGACCAACCCTTAACCAACAGGTGTAGATAGACCTCACAGTGAAATGCTGACTGACCAGCCCTTAACCAACAGGTGTAGATAGACCTCACAGTGAAATGCTGACTGACCAGCCCTTAACCAACAGGTGTAGACCTCACAGTGAAACGCTGACTGACCAGCCCTTAACCAACAGGTGTAGATAGACCTCACAGTGAAATGCTGACTGACCAGCCCTTAACCAACAGGTGTAGATAGACCTCACAGTGAAATGCTGACTGACCAGCCCTTAACCAACAGGTGTAGATAGACCTCACAGTGAAATGCTGACTGACCAGCCCTTAACCAACAGGTGTAGACCTCACAGTGAAACGCTGACTGACCAGCCCTTAACCAACAGGTGTAGATAGACCTCACAGTGAAATGCTGACTGACCAGCCCTTAACCAACAGGTGTAGATAGACCTCACAGTGAAATGCTGACTGACCAGCCCTTAACCAACAGGTGTAGATAGACCTCACAGTGAAATGCTGACTGACCAGCCCTTAACCAACAGGTGTAGACCTCACAGTGAAACGCTGACTGACCAGCCCTTAACCAACAGGTGTAGACCTCACAGTGAAACGCTGACTGACCAGCCCTTAACCAACAGGTGTAGACCTCACAGTGAAACGCTGACTGACCAGACCTTAACCAACAGGTGTAGACCTCACAGTGAAATGATGACTGACCAGCCCTTAACCAACAGGTGTAGATAGACCTCACAGTGAAATGCTGACTGACCAGCCCTTAACCAACAGGTGTAGACCTCACAGTGAAACGCTGACTGACAGGGGGTACCGGTACCAAGTCACTGTGCGGGGGTACAGGTTAGTAACGAGGCTCTATACAGGGGGTACCGGTACCAAGTCACTGTGCGGGGGTACAGGTTAGTAACGAGGCTCTATACAGGGGGTACCGGTACCAAGTCACTGTGCGGGGGTACAGGTTAGTAACGAGGCTCTATACAGGGGGGACCGGTACCAAGTCACTGTGCGGGGGTACAGGTTAGTAACGAGGCTCTATACAGGGGGGACCGGTACCAATGTAAATAGTCCGGGTGGCCATTTGATTAATTGTTCAGCAGTCTTATGGTTTGGGGGGTAGAAGCTGTTTAAGGAGCCTTTTGGTCCTAGACTTTGCAGTATATGACTTGGGTGACTGGAGTTTCTGACAGGTTTTTGGGCTTTCCTCTGACACTGCCTGTTATAGAGGTCCTGGATGGCAGGAAGCTTGGCCCCAGTGATGTACTGGGCCGTACGCACTACCCTCTGTAGCGCCTTATGGTCAGATGCCGAGCAGTCGCCAGACCAGGCGGTGATGCAACCGGTCAGGATGCTCTCCATGGTGCAGCTGTAAAACCTTTTGAGGATCTGAGGACCCATGCCAAGTCTTTTCAGTCTCCAGAGGGGGAATAGGTTTTGTCCTGGTGTGTCCTCTTCACGACTGTCTTGGTGTGACCTCTTCACGACTGTCTTGGTGTGACCTCTTCACGACTGTCTTGGTGTGACCTCTTCACGACTGTCTTGTTGTGTCCTCTTCACGACTGTCTTGGTGTGACCTCTTCACGACTGTCTTAGTGTGACCTCTTCACGACTGTCTTGGTGTGACCTCTTCACGACTGTCTTGTTGTGTCCTCTTCACGACTGTCTTGGTGTGACCTCTTCACGACTCTCTTAGTGTGACCTCTTCACGACTGTCTTGGTGTGACCTCTTCACGACTGTCTTGTTGTGTCCTCTTCACGACTGTCTTAGTGTGACCTCTTCACGACTGTCTTGGTGTGACCTCTTCACGACTGTCTTAGTGTGACCTCTCCACGACTGTCTTGGTGTGTCCTCTCCACGACTGTCTTGGTGTGACCTCTTCACGACTGTCTTGGTGTGTCCTCTTCACGACTGTCTTGGTGTGTTAGGACCGTGATAGTTTGTTGGTGATGTCACCAAGGAACTTGAAGCTCTCGACCCGCTTTAGCATTTATTTTTGAATGACTACCTCATCTCTGTACCATCATGTACAATTATCTGTAAGGTCTCTCAGTCGAGCAGTGAATTTCAAACACAGATTCAACCACAAAGACCAGAAATATTTTCCAATGCTTGGCAAAGAAGGGCACATATTGGTAGATGGGTGAGACAAAAAGCAGACCTTGAATATCCCTTTCAGCATGATGAAGTTATTCATTACACTTTAGATGGTGTATCAATACAACCTGTATATAGCCATGTTATGGTACTCCCTGTATATAGCCACGTTATTACCTGGTACTTCCTGTATATAACCATGTTATTACCTGGTACTCTCTATATAGCCATGTTATTACCTGGTACTCCCTGTATATAGACATGTTATTACCTGGTATTCCCTGTTAATAGCCATGTTATTAGCTGGTACTTCCTATATATAGCCATGTTATTACCTCGTACCCCTGTATATAGCCATGTTATTACCTCTTACTCCTGTATATAGCCATGTTATTACCTGGTACTCCCTGTATATAGCCATGTTATTACCTGGTACTCCCTGTATATAACCATGTTATTACCTGGTACTCCCTGTATATAGCCATGTTATTACCTGGTACTCCCTGTATATAGCCATGTTATTACCTGGTACTCCCTGTATATAGCCATGTTATTACCTGGTACTCCCTGTATATAGTCATGTTATTACCTCCCTGTATATAGCCATGTTATTACCTGGTACTCCCTGTATATAGCCATGTTATTACCTGGTACTTCCTGTATATAGCCATGTTATTACCTGGTACTCCCTGTATATAGTCATGTTATTACCTGGTACTCCCTGTATATAGTCATGTTATTACCTCCCTGTATATAGCCATGTTATTACCTGGTATTCCCTGTATATAGCCATGTTATTACCTGGTACTCCCTGTATATAGCCATGTTATTACCTGGTACTCCCTGTATATAGTCATGTTATTACCTCCCTGTATATAGCCATGTTATTACCTGGTATTCCCTGTATATAGCCATGTTATTACCTGGTACTCCCTGTAAATAGCCATGTTATTACCTGGTACTCCCTGTATATAGTCATGTTATTACCTCCCTGTATATAGCCATGTTATTACCTGGTATTCTCTGTATATAGCCATGTTATTACCTGGTACTCCCTGTATATAGTCATGTTATTACCTCCCTGTATATAGCCATGTTATTACCTGGTATTCCCTGTATATAGCCATGGTATTACCTGGTATTCCCTGTATATAGCCATGTTATTACCTGGTACTCCCTGTATATAGCCATGTTATTACCTGGTACTCCCTGTATATAGTCATGTTATTACCTCCCTGTATATAGCCATGTTATTACCTGGTACTCCCTGTATATAGTCATGTTATTACCTGGTACTCCCTGTATATAGTCATGTTATTACCTCCCTGTATATAGCCATGTTATTACCTGGTACTTCCTGTATACAGCCATGTTATTACCTGGTACTCCCTGTATATAGTCATGTTATTACCTGGTACTCCCTGTATATAGTCATGTTATTACCTGGTACTCCCTGTATATAGCCATGTTATTACCTGGTACTCCCTGTATATAGTCATGTTATTACCTCCCTGTATATAGCCATGTTATTACCTGGTACTCCCTGTATATAGCCATGTTATTACTTGGTACTTCCTGTATATATCCATGTTATTACCTGGTACTCCCTGTATATAGTCATGTTATTACCTCCCTGTATATAGCCATGTTATTACCTGGTACTCCCTGTATATAGCCATGTTATTACCTGGTACTCCCTGTATATAGTCATGTTATTACCTGGTACTCCCTGTATATAGCCATGTTATTACCTGGTACTCCCTGTATATAGCCATGTTATTACCTGGTACTCCCTGTATATAGCCATGTTATTACCTGGTACTCCCTGTATATAGCCATGTTATTACCTGGTACTTCCTGTATATAACCGAGATTACCGAGAGGGCTAAGGTTTGAATGGAGACCAAGGGTACCTAGATTAACGAGAGGGCTAAGGTTTGAATAGAGACCAAGCGCACCTCGATTACCGAGAGGGCTAAGGTTTGAGTAGAGACCAAGCGCACCTCGATTCCCGAGAGGGCTAAGGTTTGAATAAAGACCAAGCGCTCCTCGATTATCGAGAGGGCTAAGGTTTGAATAGAGACCAAGCGCACCTCGATTACCGAGAGGGCTAAGGTTTGAATAGAGACCAAGCGCACCTCGATTACCGAGAGGGCTAAGCTTTGAATTAGAGACCAAGCGCACCTCGAGAACCGAGAGGGCTAAGGTTTGAGTAAGGACCATGCATTCTTCGGTTGTTGAGTTCCTAACCAAACCACGTGGAACATTGGCTACACTGGTGGAAATGGTTAAACTCTGAGACTATCGATACCGACAGAGTAAGAGCAAATCTTTGATACTCGTTACTAGGCTGCAGCTAGAATTTATGTCGACTGAATTTGAAGACCGACAACCGCCGAAACATCTATTCTATAAGAACATTTCTGAATGGGACTCTGAAGTATCCATTCTAACAACAAAAGACTTCAACAGAAAGACGGACGAGTCCAACAGAGATCATGACGACACACTGAGCGTAAATATATATATATTGTTTGCAATTATTCCCGAATGAGTGAGCGTTCATGTGTTAAAGGATTAGCATTTCAATTATTATAATTATCACCTGTGTATAGTTGTGGCCAAAAGTTTCGAGAATGACACAAATATTAATTTTCACAAAGTCTGCTGCCTCAGTTTGTATGATGGCAATTTGCATATACTCCAGAATGTTATAAAGAGTGATCAGATGAATTGCAATTAATTGCAAAGTCCCTCTTTGCCATGCAAATTAACTGAATCCCCCAAAAAACATTTCCACTGCATTTCATCCCTGCCACAAAAGGACCAGCTGACATCATGCCAGTGACTCTCTCATTAACACAGGTGTGAGTGTTGACGAGAACAAGGCTGGAGATCACTCTGTCATGCTGATTGAGTTCGAATAACAGACTGGATGCTTCAAAAGGAGGGTGGTGCTTGGAATCATTGTTCTTCCTCTGTCAACCATGGTTACCTGCAAGGAAACACGTGCCGTCATCATTGCTTTGCACAAAAAGGGCTTCACAGGCAAGAAGAGGTCTGACTGAAGATAGACTGCTGTTATGAACAGGAAGAGGTCTGACTGAAGATAGACTGCTGTTATGAACAGGAAGAGGTCTGACTGAAGATAGACTGCTGTTATGAACAGGAAGAGGTCTGACTGAAGATAGACTGCTGTTATGAGCAGGAAGAGGTCTGACTGAAGATAGACTGCTGTTATGAACAGGAAGATAAGAGGTCTGACTGAAGATAGACTGCTGTTATGAACAGGAGGAGGTCTAGGTTATAACCCTCTGAGACAGATATGAAGGTGACGTTTATAACCCTCTGAGACTGATATGAAGGTGACATTATAACCCTCTGAGACAGATATGAAGGTGACATTACAACCCTCTGAGACTGATATGAAGGTGACATTATAACCCTCTGAGACTGATATGAAGGTGACATTACAACCCTCTGAGACTGATATGAAGGTGACATTATAACCCTCTGAGACTGATATGAAGGTGACATTACAACCCTCTGAGACTGATATGAAGGTGACATTATAACCCTCTGAGACTGATATGAAGGTCACATTACAACCCTCTGAGACTGATATGAAGGTCACATTACAACTCTGAGACTGATATGAAGGTGACATTACAACCCTCTGAGACTGATATGAAGGTGACATTATAACCCTCTGAGACTGATATGAAGGTCACATTACAACCCTCTGAGACTGATATGAAGGTCACATTACAACTCTGAGACTGATATGAAGGTGACATTATAACCCGCTGAGACTGATATGAAGGTCACATTACAACTCTGAGACTGATATGAAGGTGACATTATAACCCGCTGAGACTGATATGAAGGTCACATTACAACTCTGAGACTGATATGAAGGTGACATTATAACCCTCTGAGACTGATATGAAGGTGACATTATAACCCGCTGAGACTGATATGAAGGTGACATTATAACCCTCTGAGACTGATATGAAGGTGACGTTTATAACCCTCTGAGACTGATATGAAGGTCACATTACAACTCTGAGACTGGGATCACGTTGGGATCATGTTGTGATCACGTTGGGATCACGTTGGGGTCACGTTGGCATCACGTTGGGATCACGTTGGGATCATGTTGGGATCACGTTGGCATCACGTTGGGGTCACGTTGGGATCACGTTGGCATCACGTTGGGATCACGTTGGGATCACGTTGGCATCACGTTGGGGTCACGTTGGGATCACGTTGGCATCACGTTGGGATCACGTTGGCATCACATTGGGGTCACGTTGGGATCACGTTGGCATCACGTTGGGATCACGTTGGCATCACATTGGGGTCACGTTGGGATCACGTTAGCATCACGTTGGGATCACGTTGGGGTCACTTTGGCATCACGTTGGGATCACGTTGGGATCACGTTGGGGTCATGTTGGCATCACGTTGGGATCACGTTGGGGTCATGTTGGCATCACGTTGGCATCACGTTGGGATCACGTCGGCATCACGTCGGCATCACGTTGGGATCACGTTGGGATCACGTTGGGGTCACGTTGGCATGACGCCGGCATCACGTTGGGATCACGCCGGCATCACGTTGGGATCACGTTGGGGTCATTTTGGGAAGATTTAGTTCAACCAAGACAAATATATAGCTTCCTTGAAACTCTGTAACAAAATGTTATTTCTCCTATTCAGCCCCATATACTAGCTCTAATCCAGGAAGTAAACCAGCTGGTCCCCAGCAGTATCTGTGCTGGTATTGGATTGGATTCCTCAGAGCCCAAATGGAGAATTAGTTTCCTTGTGTTCCTCAGAGGGAGATATCCATCCTGGTTACTGATAGAGAGCAGAGCCAACAGGAGAGACCCCCATTACTCAATGCATGGCACTGGTCACCTCAGATAAACCTCGACAACACTGTGTACCAAATGGCACCCTATCTCCCAAAGGGCTCTGGTCTAAAGTAGTGCACTATATAGGGAATAGGGCTCTGGTCAAAGTAGTGCACTATATAGGGAATAGGGCTCTGGTCTAAAGTAGTGCACTATATAGGGAATAGGGCTCTGGTCTATAGTAGTGCACTATATAGGGAATAGGGCCCTGGTCTGTAGTAGTGTACTATATAGGGAATAGGGCTCTGGTCTAAAGTAGTGCACTATATAGGGAAAAGGGCGCTGGTCTAAAGTAGTGCACTATATAGGGAATAGGGCTCTGGTCTAAAGTAGTGTACTATATAGGTAATAGAGCTCTGGTCTAAAGTAGTGCACTATATAGGGAATAGGGCTCTTGTCTAAAGTAGTGTACTATATAGGTAATAGGGCTCTGGTCTAAAGTAGTGTACTATGTAGGGAATAGGGCTCTGGTCTATAGTAGTGTACTATATAGGGAATATGGCTCTGGTCTAAAGTAGTGTACTATATAGGGAATAGGGCTCTGGTCTAAAGTAGTGTACTATATAGGTAATAGGGCTCTGGTCTAAAGTAGTGCACTATATAGGGAATAGGGCTCTGGTCTAAAGTAGTGCACTATATAGGGAATAGGGCTCTGGTCTAAAGTAGTGTACTATATAGGGAATAGGGCTCTGGTCTAAAGTAGTAATGTTAACTGAAGGTCAGAGGAATTATACCAGGAGATACCAGCTCTAAAAATCAACATAGACTGTCCTGAAGTCTGATCTGTGCTCCCAAGGGTCTACGTTACTGATGACTGGTGTAAGCTGGATAATATTGGAACCCTACCGAGTGCAGATCCGATTCCACCAGAAAGGTGGAAAATCTACTCCGATTCTTCAGATGTTTGTCAATATTTCATATTTAAACAGTTGGTTTTCTATTCATTCAGAGAGAAGATCAGAGGATGGAGTAAAGCTAAGTGAACAGGGACGTACTGGGGTCTACAGGGACCTACTGGGGCCTACTGGGGCCTACTAGGGCCTACTGGGGCCTACTGGGGTCTACTGGGGTCTACAGGGACCTTCTGGGGTCTACTGGGGTCTACTGGGGTCTACAGGGACCTACTTGGACCTACTGGGGTCTACTGTGACCTACTGGGGTCTACTGTGGCATACTGGGGTTTACTGTGACATACTGGGGTCTCCTGGGGCCTCCATGGACCTCCAGGGACATGCTATGACCTACTGGGACCTACTGGAACCTAATGGGGTCTACTGGGGTCTACTGAGACCTACTGGGGCCTACTCGGGCCTACTGGGGTCTACTGGGGTCTACTGGGGCCTACTAGGGTCTAATGGGGTCTACTGGAGTCTACTGGGACCTACTAGGACCTACTGGGACCTACTGGGGCCTACTGGGGTCTACCGGGGCATACTGGGGCCTACTGGGACCTACTGGGACCTACTGGTGCCTACTGGTGCCCACTGGGGTCTACAGGGGCCTACTGGGGCATACTGGGGCCTACTGGGGTCTACTGGGGCCAACTGGGGTCTACTGGGACCTACAAGGGTCTACTGGGACCTACTGGGGCCTACTAGGGTCTACTGGGACCTACTGGGACCTACTGGGGTCTACTGTGATTTACTGGGGTCTACTGTGACCTACTGGGGTCTACTGTGGCATTCTGGGGACTACTGTGACATACTGGGGCCTACTGGGGCCTACTGGGGTCTACTGGTGCCTACTGTGACCTACTGGTGCCTACTGGGGTCTACTGGTGTCTACTGGGGTCTACTGGGATGTACTGGTACCTACAGTGTCTACTGGGGTCTACTGGGACCTACTGGGACCTACTGGTGCCTACTGGGGTCTACTGTGACCTACTGGTACATTCTGGGGTCTCCTGGGACCTACTTGAACCTACTGGTGCCTACTGGGGTCTACTGGGACCTACTGGGGTCTACTGGGGTCTACTGGGAACTACTGGGGTCTACTCGGACCTCCTGGGGTCTACTGGGACCTACTGGGGTCTACTGGGTTCTACAGGGATCTACTGGGGTCTAATATCACACTAATATCACACAAATTTTCCCAATATCTCTGGTTGGGAAAATGGTTCTGTGACTGTGATTTCACCGGTTTTTGACTTGAACTTGGAAAGGTTACACAGCTGTTTTCCTCTATGGGCTAAACATAAACCAGTGATGTATGAACACGTGGCTTTGATTTCTGTCAGAAAAAAATAATTTGTGTGTTTCTAAATGTCAACATACAACCTATTCTGCCTCTTGCACTCCCGTTGTCCTCCTTCTTACCTCGGGTGCATCCAGGCTCTTTCTCAATTAGTCTTTCCTAGATTCCTTGTGTCCACTCCCCTATCCTTCTTAAATGTCAACACTCAACCCTGCTTTCACTTTCAGTCCTTGGTGATCCTGTCCAACACAGATGCATCTTGTTATAACCTCACCTTGTTACTGTGTTATAACCTCACCTTGTTACTGTGTTATAACCTCACCTTGTTACTGTGTTATAACCTCACCTTGTTACTGTGTTATAACCTCACCTTGTTACTGTGTTATAACCTCACCTTGTTACTGTGTTATGACCTCACCTTGTTACTGTTCTATAACCTCATCTTGTTACTGTGCTATAACCTCATCTTGTTACTGTGTTATAACCCCCCCCCCCTTTTACTGTGTTATAACCTCATCTTGTTGCTGTGTTATAACCTCACCGTGTTACTGTGTTATAACCGCACCTTGTTACTGTTGTAGAATAACCTCACCTTGTTACTGTGTTATAACCTCACCTTGTTGCTGTGTTATAACCTCACCTTGTTGCTGTGTTATAACCTCACCTTGTTACTGTTCTAGAATAACCCCACATTGCTACTGTGTGATAACGGTCCCTAGTCCTCTGGTGCAGCTTCCTGGACTGTGTAAGTGTTATGTCTTGCCCTTGCTGGCTCTGTCACGCTGTGTTTTCAGCTTGGCAGCTCTGTAGAGCATTCCCTGCTCAGGCGTTTCCTCCAGCCTGTACCCTGCTCTGAGTCCCAAATGGTACTGGTGAACAGTAGTGCACTATACAGGGATTAGGGTGCCATTTCGGATGCATTCCTGGTCCCTTTCCTTCTCCTCTGTCACGGACTTGCCTGCCACTCTGAGTTAGCCTTCTCCTCCTCTCCTCTCCTCCTCCTCTTGTCCTCCTCTCCTCTCTTCTAATCTTCTCCTCTCCTCCTCTCCTTTCCTCTCTCCTTTCTCCTCCTCCTCCTCCTCCTCTCCTCTTCTCCTCCTCTCTTCTTCCTCTCCTCTCCTCCTCTCCTTTCCTCCTCCTCCTCTCCTCTTCTTTTCTCCTCTACCCTCTCCTTTCTCCTTCTCTCCTCTCCTCTCTTCTTTCTCCTCCTCCTCCTCCTCCTCCTCCTCCTCCTCTCCCTCCTCCTCCTCCTCTACTCTTCTTCCTCTCCTCTCCTCTCCTCTCCTCTCCTCTCCTCTCCTCTCCTCTCCTCTCCTCTCTTCTTCCTCTCCTCTCCTCTCCTCTCCTCTCCTCTCCTCTCCTCTCCTCTCTTCTTCCTCTCCTCTCCTCTCCTCTCCTCTCCTCTCCTCTCCTCTCCTCTCCTCTCCTCTCCTCTCCTCTCCTCTCCTCCTCTCCTCTCCTCTCCTCTCCTCTCCTCTCCTCTCTTCTTCCTCTCCTATCCTCTCTTCTCTTCTCTTCTCCTCACATTTCCTGTCCTCTCATCTCCTATGCAATGCAGAGTTAAAGATTACAATTTTAAAAAATGTTAAAAATATATTTAAAATACGCAGTGAATAGTCAAATAAGTCAGATTAACATGGTGTCGTGTCTTTGGCGTCATTAAATTGGAGACTGTTATTTTATAAATCAATTCTCTGTAATTATTATTACGTGATTAAACTAATCATGTAAATGTAATTAACTAGGAAGTCCTGGGCACCAAGGAAAACGTTCCTAATATAACTTTTCAGATATTTCAATATCTGATCAATTAGTCTTCTAATTAATGAATCATTCTTTACCTCACGTTAGTCTTATTCCAAACGTCGTAAATTGTTGGTTATCTGCACGAACCCAGCCTTCACTATGAAATGCAAAACAAACAAACAGTCGATACGGTTACGGGGAAATGATAAGGGAAGTGCCCTAGTGGGCTAAACCGGTATGACGCTTGGTCGACAAAGGGACTGAGAAGGGCGCGAAAACCAAAGACACTACAGTCGTGGTCAAAAGTTTTGAGAATGACACTAATATTAATTTCCACAAAGTTTGCTGCTTCAGTGTCTTTAGATATTTTTTGTCAGATGTTACTATGGAATACTGAAGTATAATTTCAAGCATTTCATAAGTGTCAAAGGCTTTTATTGACAATTACATGAAGTTGATGCAAAGAGTCAATATTTGCAGTGTTGACCCTTCTTTTTCAAGACCTCTGCAATCCGCCCTGGCATGCTGTCAATTAACTTCTGGGCCACATCCTGACTGATGGCAGCCCATTCTTGCAAAATCAATGCTTGGAGTTTGTCAGAATTGGTGGGTTTTTGGTTGGCCACCCACTTCTTGAGGATTGACCAAGTTCTCAATGGGATTAAGGTCTGGGGAGTTTCCTGGCCATGGATCCAAAATATCGATATTTTGTTCCCCGAGCCACGTAGTTATCACTTTTGCCTTATGGCAAGGTGCTCCATCATGCTGGAAAAGGCATTGTTCATCACCAAACTGTTCCTGGATGGTTGGGAGAAGTTGCTCTCGCAGGATGTGTTGGTACCATTCTTTATTCATGGCTGTGTTCTTAGGCAAAATTGTGAGTGAGCCCACTCCCTTGGCTGAGAAGCAACCCCACACATGAATGGTCTGAGGATGCTTTACTGTTGGCATGACACAGGACTGATGGTAGCTCTCACCTTGTCTTCTCCAGACAAGCTTTTTTCCAGATGCCCCAACAATTGGAAAGGGGATTTATCAGAGAAAATTACTTTACCCCAGTCCTCAGCAGTCCAATCCCTGTACCTTTTGCAGAATATCAGTCTGTCCCTGATGTTTTTCCTGGAGAGAAGTGGCTTCTTCGCTGCCCTTCTTGACACCAGGTCATCCTCCAAAAGTCTTCGCATCACTGTGGGTTCAGATGCACTGACACCTGCCTGCTGCCATTCCTGAGCAAGCTCTGTACTGGTGGTGTCCCGATCCCGCAGCTGAATCAACTTTAGGAGGCGGTTCTGGAGCTTGCTGGACTTTCTTGGGCGCCCTGAAGCCTTCTTCACAACAATTGAACAGCTCTCCTTGAAGTTCTTGATGATCTGATAAATTGTTGATTTAGGTGCAATCTTACTGGCAGTCTATCTTCAGTCAGACCTCTTATCTTCCTGTTCATAACAGCAGTCTATCTTCTGGCCAGACCTCTTCCTGTTCATAACAGCAGTCTATTTTCCGGCCAGACCTCTTCCTGTTCATAACAGCAGTCTATCTTCTGGCCAGACCTCTTAACTTCCTGTTCATAACAGCAGTCTATCTTCAGTCAGACCTCTTCCTGTTCATAACAGCAGTCTCTCTTCCAGTCAGTGAGAGATGAGAGGTGGGTCCCTTCCTCGAACCCCACAGGGAAACAAACCCCCAAACAGGAACCAAAGCGTCCATTTTGGAAAACTGGGTGTAAAATGGTTGCTTCACCTAAAAATAGATTTTCCGACCAGGGATGGAAGGAAATAATTTCCATTCTGACTTCAGGGCATTGTCTGAAATATCTATTGCTTCACCGCTCGTTTGTCTGTGATCTTGGAGTGTAGTTTTCTGTAGTTCTTAGAACCCCAGGTTGAGAGAGAACATTTATATTGCTACTCCTATACAGTTCCAATTAAATCCCATCCCAAATGGCCTGGGGGGTAGGTTCACCTGCTATAAACATTACCCTCAATGTTAGGAAGCAGGCAGGCTTCAATGGACAATACTGTCTCCTGCAGACCTGGGTTTGTGTCCAAAATGGCACCCTATTCACGATGGGCCCCGGTTAAAAGGTAGTGCACTACATAGGGGAAAGGGAGTCATTTCAGACACAGCCCTCCACCTTCCTTATCATTGAGGTTGGAGTTTTGCAGAGAAAAGTTTGTTCACAGTATACAACTATACTACTACTACTACTACCATTACTACTGCTGTCACTACTACTACTGCTACTAGTACTACTACTACTATACTACTACAACTACTACTACTACTCCCACTACTACTACACTACTACTACTACTACCATACTACAACTGTACTACTACTACTGTGCTACTACTATACTACTACTGTACTACTACTACTACTACTATACTACTACTACTATACTACTACAACTACTACTACTTCAACTACTAACATTACTACTGCTGTCACTACTACTTCTGCTACTAGTACTACTACTATACCACTACTACTACTACTACTACTACTACTACTATGCTACTACTACTACTATGCTACTACTACGCTACTACTACTACTACTACTACTAATAATAATAGTAATAATACTACTACTACTAATACTACTACTATGCTAATACTACTACTAATGTACTACTACTACTACTACTACTACTATGCTACTACTACGCTACTACTACTACTACTACTACTATACTACTACTACTATACTACTACAACTACTACTACTTCAACTACTAACATTACTACTGCTGTCACTACTACTTCTGCTACTAGTACTACTACTATACCACTACTACTACTACTAGTACTACTACTACTATGCTACTACTACTACTACTATGCTACTACTACGCTACTACTACTACTACTACTAATAATAATAATAGTAATAATACTACTACTACTAATACTACTACTATGCTAATACTACTACCAATGTACTACTACTACTACTACTACTACTACGCTACTACTACTAATACTACTACTACTAATACTACTACTATGCTAATACTACTACTACTACTACTACTACTACTACTACTACTACTACTACTACTACTATGCTACTACTACTACTACTATGCTACTACTACTACTACTACTATGCTACTACTACTACTATGCTACTACTACTACTATGCTACTACTACGCTACTACTACTACTACTACTACTACTAATAATAGTAATAATACTACTACTACTAATACTACTACTATGCTAATACTACTACTAATGTACTACTACTACTACTACTACTACTACTATGCTACTACTACTACTACTACTATGCTACTACTACTATACTACTGCTACTACATGCTTGTCTATGTGTGAATGTGTGGGGGTTTCTGTGAATAGGTGGTTATTTTATAATATTTTTATTAACCTTTCTTTTATCAAATATATCTCTGTATATGTCCCTGCTTCCTCGCACACGATTGGTCATAATCTGTCCAGATAGCTAGCCTCTATGTATTCTGAGTTAATATCACATGTGGAAAGCAGACATAAATGGTCATAATCTGTCCAGATAGCTAGCCTCTATGTATTCTGAGTTAATATCACATGTATAAAGCAGACGGGGTGTAAATGAATCCCCCCATCAGAGCAGACTGGAGGAAAACCCATCTTCAAGATACATATTTATTTATTTATTGTTAAAAAGAAATGTATTTAACCTTTATATAACTAGACAAGTCAGTTAAGAACAAATTCTTATTTACAATGACGGCCTTCAGAAAGGCAAAAGGCCTCCAGCAGGGACTGGGGCTGGATTAAAAATAACAACATAAATAAATAGATAGGACTAAACACACATCACGACAAGAGAGACACCACAACACTACGTATAGACACCACAACACTACGTATAGACACCACAACACTACATATAGACACCACAACACTACATATAGACACCACAACACTACGTATAGACACCACAACACTACGTATAGACACCACAACACTACGTATAGACACCACAACACTATGTATAGACACCACATCACGACAAGAGAGACACCACAACACTACATAAAGAGAGACACCACAACACTACATATAGACACCACAACACTACATATAGACACCACAACACTATATATAGACACCACAACACTACGTATAGACACCACAACACTACGTATAGACACCACATCACAACAAGAGAGACACCACATCACGACAAGAGAGACACCACAACACTACGTATAGACACCACAACACTACGTATAGACACCACAACACTACGTATAGACACCACATCACAACAAGAGAGACACCACATCACAACAAGAGAGACACCACAACACTGCGTATAGACACCACAACACTACGTATAGACACCACAACACTACGTATAGACACCACATCACAACAAGAGAGACACCACAACACTACGTATAGACACCACATCACGACAAGAGAGACACCACAGCACTACATATAGACACCACAACAATACGTATAGACACACAACACTACATAAAGACACTACACCACTACATAAAGAGAGACACTACATAAAGAGAGATACTACAACACTACATAGAGAGAGACAACACAACACTACATAGAGAGAGACAACACAACACTACATAGAGAGAGACAACACAACACTACATAAAGAGAGACACCACAACACTACATAAAGAGAGACACCACAACACTACATAAAGAGAGACACCACAACACTACATATAGACACCACAACACTACATATAGACACCACAACACTACATATAGACACCACAACACTACATAAAGACACCACAACACTACATAAAGAGAGACACCACAACACTACGTATAGACACCACAACACTACGTATAGACACCACAACACTACATAAAGACACCACAACACTACATATAGACACCACAACACTATATATAGACACCACAACACTACATAAAGAGAGACACCACAACACTACATATAGACACCACAACACTACATAAAGAGAGACACCACAACACTACATATAGACACCACAACACTATTTATAGACACCACAACGCTATATATAGACACCACAACACTACATATAGACACCACAACACTATATATAGACACCACAACACTATATATAGACACCACAACACTACATATAAACACCACAACACTACATAAAGAGAGACACCACAACACTACATATAGACACCACAACACTACATAAAGAGAGACACCACAAAACTACATATAGACACCACAACACTATATATAGAAACCACAACACTACATAAAGAGAGACACCACAACACTACATATAGACACCACAACACTACATATAGACACCACAACACTACATAAAGAGAGACACCACAACACTACATATAGAAACCACAACACTACATATAGACACCACAACACTATATATAGACACCACAACACTATATATAGACACCACAACACTACATATAGACACCACAACACTATATATAGACACCACAACACTATATATAGACACCACAACACTACATATAGACACCACAACACTACATAAAGAGAGACACCACAACACTACATATAGACACCACAACATTACATAAAGAGAGACACCACAACACTACATATAGACACCACAACACTATATATAGACACCACAACACTACATAAAGAGAGACACCACAACACTACATATAGACACCACAACACTACATATAGACACCACAACACTACATAAAGAGAGACACCACAACACTACATATAGACACCACAGCACTACATATAGACACCACAACACTATATATAGACGCCACAACACTATATATAGACACCACAACACTACATATAGACACCACAACACTATATATAGACACCACAACACTATATATAGACACCACAACACTACATATAGACACCACAACACTACATAAAGAGAGACACCACAACACTACATATAGACACCACAACACTACATAAAGAGAGACACCACAACACTACATATAGACACCACAACACTACATATAGACACCACAACACTATATATAGACACCACAGCACTATATATAGACACCACAACACTATATATAGACACCACAACACTACATATAGACACCACAAGACTATATATAGACACCACAACACTACATATAGGCACCACAACACTACATATAGACACCGCAACACTACATATAGACACCACAACACTATATATAGACACCACAACACTACATAAAGACACCACAACACTACGTATAGACACCACAACACTACATATAGACACCACAACACTACATATAGACACCACAACACTATATATAGACACCACAACACTACATAGAGAGAGACACCACAACACTGCATAGAGAGAGACACCACAACACTACATATAGACACCACAACACTACATATAGAGAGACACCACAACACTACATATAGACACCACAACACTACATAGAGAGAGACACCACAACACTACATAGAGAGAGACACCACAACACTACATAGAGAGAGACACCACAACACTACATAAAGAGAGACACCACAACACTACATAAAGAGAGACACCACAACACTACATAAAGAGAGACAACACAACACTACATATAGACACCACAACACTACATAGAGAGAGACACCACAACACTACATAGAGAGAGACACCACAACACTACATAGAGAGAGACACCACAACACTACATAGAGAGAGACACCACAACACTACATAAAGAGAGACACCACAACACTACATAGAGAGAGACACCACAACACTACATATAGACACCACAACACTACATATAGAGAGACACCACAACACTACATATAGACACCACAACACTACATAGAGAGAGACACCACAACACTACATAGAGAGAGACACCACAACACTACATAGAGAGAGACACCACAACACTACATAAAGAGAGACACCACAACACTACATAAAGAGAGACACCACAACACTACATAAAGAGAGACACCACAACACTACATAAAGAGAGACACCACAACACTACATAAAGAGAGACACCACAACACTACATAAAGAGAGACACCACAACACTACATAAAGAGAGACAACACAACACTACATAAAGAGAGACAACACAACACTACATAAAGAGAGACACTACATAAAGAGAGACACTATGTATAGACACCACATCACGACAAGAGAGACACCACAACACTACATAAAGAGAGACACCACAACACTACATATAGACACCACAACACTACATATAGACACCACAACACTATATATAGACACCACAACACTACGTATAGACACCACAACACTACGTATAGACACCACATCACAACAAGAGAGACACCACATCACGACAAGAGAGACACCACAACACTACGTATAGACACCACAACACTACGTATAGACACCACAACACTACGTATAGACACCACATCACAACAAGAGAGACACCACATCACAACAAGAGAGACACCACAACACTGCGTATAGACACCACAACACTACGTATAGACACCACAACACTACGTATAGACACCACATCACAACAAGAGAGACACCACAACACTACGTATAGACACCACATCACGACAAGAGAGACACCACAGCACTACATATAGACACCACAACAATACGTATAGACACACAACACTACATAAAGACACTACACCACTACATAAAGAGAGACACTACATAAAGAGAGATACTACAACACTACATAGAGAGAGACAACACAACACTACATAGAGAGAGACAACACAACACTACATAAAGAGAGACACCACAACACTACATAAAGAGAGACACCACAACACTACATAAAGAGAGACACCACAACACTACATATAGACACCACAACACTACATATAGACACCACAACACTACATATAGACACCACAACACTACATAAAGACACCACAACACTACATAAAGAGAGACACCACAACACTACGTATAGACACCACAACACTACGTATAGACACCACAACACTACATAAAGACACCACAACACTACATATAGACACCACAACACTATATATAGACACCACAACACTACATAAAGAGAGACACCACAACACTACATATAGACACCACAACACTACATAAAGAGAGACACCACAACACTACATATAGACACCACAACACTATTTATAGACACCACAACGCTATATATAGACACCACAACACTACATATAGACACCACAACACTATATATAGACACCACAACACTATATATAGACACCACAACACTACATATAAACACCACAACACTACATAAAGAGAGACACCACAACACTACATATAGACACCACAACACTACATAAAGAGAGACACCACAACACTACATATAGACACCACAACACTATATATAGAAACCACAACACTACATAAAGAGAGACACCACAACACTACATATAGACACCACAACACTACATATAGACACCACAACACTACATAAAGAGAGACACCACAACACTACATATAGAAACCACAACACTACATATAGACACCACAACACTATATATAGACACCACAACACTATATATAGACACCACAACACTACATATAGACACCACAACACTATATATAGACACCACAACACTATATATAGACACCACAACACTACATATAGACACCACAACACTACATAAAGAGAGACACCACAACACTACATATAGACACCACAACATTACATAAAGAGAGACACCACAACACTACATATAGACACCACAACACTATATATAGACACCACAACACTACATAAAGAGAGACACCACAACACTACATATAGACACCACAACACTACATATAGACACCACAACACTACATAAAGAGAGACACCACAACACTACATATAGACACCACAGCACTACATATAGACACCACAACACTATATATAGACACCACAACACTATATATAGACACCACAACACTACATATAGACACCACAACACTATATATAGACACCACAACACTATATATAGACACCACAACACTACATATAGACACCACAACACTACATAAAGATAGACACCACAACACTACATATAGACACCACAACACTACATAAAGAGAGACACCACAACACTACATATAGACACCACAACACTACATATAGACACCACAACACTATATATAGACACCACAGCACTATATATAGACACCACAACACTATATATAGACACCACAACACTACATATAGACACCACAAGACTATATATAGACACCACAACACTACATATAGACACCACAACACTACATATAGACACCACAACACTATATATAGACACCACAACACTACATAGAGAGAGACACCACAACACTGCATAGAGAGAGACACCACAACACTACATATAGACACCACAACACTACATATAGACACCACAACACTACATATAGACACCACAACACTATATATAGACACCACAACACTACATAGAGAGAGACACCACAACACTGCATAGAGAGAGACACCACAACACTACATATAGACACCACAACACTACATATAGAGAGACACCACAACACTACATATAGACACCACAACACTACATAGAGAGAGACACCACAACACTACATAGAGAGAGACACCACAACACTACATAGAGAGAGACACCACAACACTACATAAAGAGAGACACCACAACACTACATAAAGAGAGACACCACAACACTACATAAAGAGAGACACCACAACACTACATATAGACACCACAACACTACATAGAGAGAGACACCACAACACTACATAGAGAGAGACACCACAACACTACATAGAGAGAGACACCACAACACTACATAGAGAGAGACACCACAACACTACATAAAGAGAGACACCACAACACTACATAGAGAGAGACACCACAACACTACATATAGACACCACAACACTACATATAGAGAGACACCACAACACTACATATAGACACCACAACACTACATAGAGAGAGACACCACAACACTACATAGAGAGAGACACCACAACACTACATAGAGAGAGACACCACAACACTACATAAAGAGAGACACCACAACACTACATAAAGAGAGACACCACAACACTACATAAAGAGAGACAACACAACACTAAATAAAGAGAGACACCACAACACGACATAAAGAGAGACACCACAACACTACATAAAGAGAGACAACACAACACTACATAAAGAGAGACACCACAACACTACATAAAGAGAGACAACACAACACAACATAAAGAGAGACACTACATAAAGAGAGACAACAACAACAGCATGGCAGCAACACATGACAACACAACATGGTAGCAACACAACATGGTAGCAACACAACATGGTAGCAACACAACATGGTACAAAGATTATTGGGCGCAGACAACAGCACAAAGGGGAAGAGACAAGAGACAACAAAACGCCATGGGAAGCAGACATAACTGTCAGTAAGAGTGTCCATGATTGAGTCTTTGAATGAAGAGATGGAGATAAAACTGTCCAGTCTGTTATTGAAAGAGCCTTTGGGGGGGTTGAGTAGTGAAGCTGAAGCCGCAGTAACGAATTTACTTGGCCTTGATGGCCTTCTCGGGCTTCTTGGGGAGCAGCACTGCCTGGATGTCTGGCTGCACACCACCCTGAGGGACGGTCACACAGCCCTGAGGGACGGTCACACCGCCCTGAGGGACGGTCACACCTCCCTGAGGGACGGTCACACCGCCCTGAGGGACGGTCACACCGCCCTGAGGGACGGTCACACCGCCCTGAGGGACGGTCACACCGCCCTGAGAGATGGTCACACAGCCCTGAGAGACGGTCACACCGCCCTGAGGGACGGTCACACCGCCCTGAGAGATGGTCACACAGCCCTGAGGGATGGTCACACAGCCCTGAGGGATGGTCACACCGCCCTGAGGGACGGTCACACCGCCCTGAGGGATGGTCACACCGCCCTGAGAGATGGTCACACCGCCGAGCAGTTTGTTCGGCTCCTCGTCGTTACGGACGGCCGGCTGCAGGTGACGGGGGGAATGATACGAGTCTTCTTCTTATATAAAATATATGGAATACGTAGGACGCTGTTGGATGATCTGGTGCAGATGAAGACTTACTGACCCTGTACATGTTACAGCATCTCTCTCTCAGTCTAAACTGACCCTGTTCATGTTACAGCATCTCTCTCTCAGTCTAAACTGACCCTGTACATGTTACAGCATCTCTCTCTCAGTCTAAACTGACCCTGTACATGTTACAGCATCTCTCTCTCAGTCTAAACTGACCCTGTACATGTTACAGCATCTCTCTCTCAGTCTAAACTGACCCTGTACATGTTACAGCATCTCTCTCTCAGTCTAAACTGACCCTGTGCAAGTTAGAGCATCTCTCTCTCTCAGTCTAAACTGACCCTGTACATGTTACAGCATCTCTCTCTCAGTCTAAACTGACCCTGTTCATGTTACAGCATCTCTCTCTCAGTCTAAACTGACCCTGTAAATGTTACAGCATCTCTCTCTCAGTCTAAACTGACCCTGTACATGTTACAGCATCTCTCTCTCAGTCTAAACTGACCCTGTTCATGTTACAGCATCTCTCTCTCAGTCTAAACTGACCCTGTGCATGTTACAGCATCTCTCTCTCAGTCTAAACTGACCCTGTTCATGTTACAGCATCCCTCTCTCAGTCTAAACTGACCCTGTGCATGTTACAGCATCTCTCTCTCAGTCTAAACTGACCCTGTGCATGTTACAGCATCTCTCTCTCAGTCTAAACTGACCCTGTTCAAGTTAACAGCATCTCTCTCAGTCTAAACTGACCCTGTACATGTTACAGCATCTCTCTCTGTCTAAACTGACCCTGTACATGTTACAGCATCTCTCTCTCAGTCTAAACTGACCCTGTACATGTTACAGCATCTCTCTCTCAGTCTAAACTGACCCTGTACATGTTACAGCATCTCTCTCTCAGTCTAAACTGACCCTGTACATGTTACAGCATCTCTCTCTCAGTCTAAACTGACCCTGTACATGTTACAGCATCTCTCTCTCTGTCTAAACTGACCCTGTACATGTTACAGCATCTCTCTCTCAGTCTAAACTGACCCTGTGCAAGTTAGAGCATCTCTCTCTCAGTCTAAACTGACCCTGTGCATGTTACAGCATCTCTCTCTGTCTAAACTGACCCTGTACATGTTACAGCATCTCTCTCTGTCTAAACTGACCCTGTACATGTTACAGCATCTCTCTCTGTCTAAACTGACCCTGTACATGTTACAGCATCTCTCTCTCTGTCTAAACTGACCCTGTACATGTTACAGCATCTCTTTCTCAGTCTAAACTGACCCTGTGCATGTTACAGCATCTCTCTCTGTCTAAACTGACCCTGTACATGTTAACAGCATCTCTCTCTCTGTCTAAACTGACCCTGTACATGTTACAGCATCTCTCTCAGTCTAAACTGACCCTGTACAAGTTAAAGCATCTCTCTCTCTCAGTCTAAACTGACCCTGTACAAGTTACAGCATCTCTCTCTCTCTCAGTCTAAACTGACCCTGTACATGTTAACAGCATCTCTCTCTCAGTCTAAACTGACCCTGTGCATGTTACAGCATCTCTCTCTCAGTCTAAACTGACCCTGTACATGTTAACAGCATCTCTATCTCTCAGTCTAAACTGACCCTGTACATGTTACAGCATCTCTCTCTCAGTCTAAACTGACCCTGTGCATGTTACAGCATCTCTCTCTCAGTCTAAACTGACCCTGTTCATGTTACAGCATCCCTCTCTCAGTCTAAACTGACCCTGTGCATGTTACAGCATCTCTCTCTCAGTCTAAACTGACCCTGTGCATGTTACAGCATCTCTCTCTCAGTCTAAACTGACCCTGTTCAAGTTAACAGCATCTCTCTCAGTCTAAACTGACCCTGTACATGTTACAGCATCTCTCTCTGTCTAAACTGACCCTGTACATGTTACAGCATCTCTCTCTCAGTCTAAACTGACCCTGTACATGTTACAGCATCTCTCTCTCAGTCTATACTGACCCTGTACATGTTACAGCATCTCTCTCTCAGTCTAAACTGACCCTGTACATGTTACAGCATCTCTCTCTCAGTCTAAACTGACCCTGTACATGTTACAGCATCTCTCTCTCTGTCTAAACTGACCCTGTACATGTTACAGCATCTCTCTCTCAGTCTAAACTGACCCTGTGCAAGTTAGAGCATCTCTCTCTCAGTCTAAACTGACCCTGTGCATGTTACAGCATCTCTCTCTGTCTAAACTGACCCTGTACATGTTACAGCATCTCTCTCTGTCTAAACTGACCCTGTACATGTTACAGCATCTCTCTCTGTCTAAACTGACCCTGTACATGTTACAGCATCTCTCTCTCTGTCTAAACTGACCCTGTACATGTTACAGCATCTCTTTCTCAGTCTAAACTGACCCTGTGCATGTTACAGCATCTCTCTCTGTCTAAACTGACCCTGTACATGTTAACAGCATCTCTCTCTCTGTCTAAACTGACCCTGTACATGTTACAGCATCTCTCTCAGTCTAAACTGACCCTGTACAAGTTAAAGCATCTCTCTCTCTCAGTCTAAACTGACCCTGTACATGTTAACAGCATCTCTCTCTCTCTCAGTCTAAACTGACCCTGTTCATGTTAACAGCATCTCTCTCTCTCTCAGTCTAAACTGACCCTGTTCATGTTAACAGCATCTCTCTCTCTCTCAGTCTAAACTGACCCTGTGCATGTTAACAGCATCTCTCTCTCTCTCAGTCTAAACTGACCCTGTGCATGTTAACAGCATCTCTCTCTCTCTCAGTCTAAACTGACCCTGTGCATGTTAACAGCATCTCTCTCTCTCTCAGTCTAAACTGACCCTGTGCATGTTAACAGCATCTCTCTCTCTCTCAGTCTAAACTGACCCTGTGCATGTTAACAGCATCTCTCTCTCTCTCAGTCTAAACTGACCCTGTGCATGTTAACAGCATCTCTCTCTCTCTCAGTCTAAACTGACCCTGTTCATGTTAACAGCATCTCTCTCTCTCTCAGTCTAAACTGACCCTGTGCATGTTAACAGCATCTCTCTCTCAGTCTAAACTGACCCTGTGCATGTTAACAGCATCTCTCTCTCTCTCAGTCTAAACTGACCCTGTGCATGTTAACAGCATCTCTCTCTCTCTCAGTCTAAACTGACCCTGTGCATGTTAACAGCATCTCTCTCTCTCAGTCTAAATCATCTGAATTTGGAAATAAAGTATGAAGTGTGATTCTATTAGTCACACATTTTGGAATAGAAAACATTGTTTCAACAGAATCTTCCAGACCATGAGTGATAGATAACAAGGCAGAAACGCAGTGCTTCTCATGTTAGAACAATAAGGCTAGACATTGTAACATAATGCGTCACCGTGGTGACGTTCAACAGCCGTTGGAGCTCAGAGGAACTTTGAAATTTACTGTGTTTATTTAAATCCATCAACAGCAAGGTGACTTTGTGGCGTTCTGCCGTATCCTGCATCCTATCCTGTGGCGTCGGGTCTGGTAATAACTTCTAGCATTCACCCCATAGGGGCGTGGGTTCTGATAATAACTTCTAGCATCACCCCATAGGGGCGCCTTTTAAAATGAGTTAATATCACACACAATAAACATCGGCCTGTATCCCAAAATAAAACCCCATTTAAACCACGTCAACCAACCATATATCAGATGTCACTGGGCTGCTTCAGAGGCTCGACCAGGGGTTTGTGGTGGCTGTATGTGGTTGTGTGTGTGGTTGTGTGTGTGTGTATGTGTGTGGTTGTGTTTATGTGTATGTGTGTAGATGTGTGGGGGGTTGTGTGTATGTGTGTTTATGTAGTCGTGTGTGTGTTTGTGTGTGTGTGTGTGTGTGTGTGTGTGTGTGTGTGTGTGTGTGGTTGTGTGTGTGTTGGTTGTGTGTGTGCGGTTGTATGTAGTTGTGTGTGGTTGTGTGTGTGTGGTTGTGTGTGGTTGTGTTATGTGTATGTGTGTAGATGTGTGGGGGGTTGTGTGTATGTGTGTTTGTGTAGTCGTGTGTGTGTGTGTGTGTGTGTGTGTGTGTGTGTGTGTGTGTGTGTGTGTGTGTGTGTGTGTGTGTGTGTGTGTGTGTGTTGGTTGTGTGTGTGTTGGTTGTGTGTGTGTGGTTGTGTGTAGTTGTGTGTGTGGTTGTGTGTATGTATGTGTGTAGTTTTGTGTGTGTATGTGACTGTGTGTGTGTGTGTGGTTGGCTCTACCTCCAGGACAGGGCTCCACATCCAGGACAGGGCTCTTCCTCCAGGATAGGGAACTTCCTCCAGGACAGGGCTCTTCCTCCAGGACAGGACAGGGCTCTTCTTCCATGACAGGGCTCTTCCTCCAGGACAGGGCTCTTCCTCCAGGGCAGGGATCTTCCTCTAGGGCAGGGCTCTTCCTCCAGTACAGGGCTCTTCCTCCAGGGCAGGGCTCTACCTCCAGGACAGGGCACTTCCTCCAGGACAGGACAGGGCTCTTCATCCAGGACAGGGCTTTACCTCCAGGACAGGGCTCTTCCTCCAGGACAGGGCTCTACCTCCAGGACAGCGTTCTTCCTCCAGGACAGGGCTCTTCCTCCAGGACAGGGCTCGTCCTCCAGGGCGCTTCGTCCAGGACAGGGCTCTACCTCCCGGACAGGGCTCTACCTCCAGGACAGGGCTCTGCCTCCAGGACAGGGCTCTACCTCCAGGACAGGGATCTTCCTCCAGGACAGGACAGGGCTCTTCATCCAGGACAGGGCCTACCTCCAAGACAGGGCTCTTCATCCAGGACAGGGCTCTTCATCCAGGACAGGGCTCTACCTCCAGGACAGGGCTCTTCATCCAGGACAGGACAGTGCTCTTCCTCCAGGACAGCGCTCTACCTCCAGGACAGGGCTCTACCTCCAGGACTGGACAGGGCTCTTCATCCAGGACAGGGCTCTTCCTCCAGGACAGGGCTCTTCCTCCAGGAGAGGGTTCTTTTGAGTGGTGGGTGATTGTTTTCCGTGTTTGTGCCACACGGGACTGTTTCGTTTGTTTCGTTCTTTCACTTTGTTATTTTGTCGTTTAGTATTCTTGCAAATAAAGTAACGTTATGGACACTTACCACACTGCAAATTGGTCCAATCTCTCTTACTCCTCATCAGAAGAAGAGGACGAGCGTTACACACACATCCAGGATAAAAAATATAAAACAGAATCTAACCTCATAGAACACACCTCATAACATAATCTAACATAGAACACACCTCATAACAGAATCTAACATAGAACACACCTCATAACAGAATCTAACATAGAACACACCTCATAACAGAATCTAACATAGAACACACCTCATAACAGAATCTAACATAGAACACACCTCATAACAGAATCTAACAACATAGAACACACCTCATAACAGAATCTGACATAGAACACACCTCATAACAGAATCTAACATAGAACACACCTCATAACAGAATCTAACATAGAACACACCTCATAACAGAATCTAACATAGAACACACCTCATAACAGAATCTAACATAGAACACACCTCATAACAGAATCTAACATAGAACACACCTCATAACAGAATCTAACATAGAACACACCTCATAACAGAATCTGACATAGAACACACCTCATAACAGAATCTGACATAGAACACACCTCATAACAGAATCTAACATAGAACACACCTCATAACAGAATCTAACATAGAACACACCTCATAACAGAATCTAACATAGAACACACCTCATAACAGAATCTGACATAGAACACACCTCATAACAGAATCTAACATAGAACACACCTCATAACAGAATCTAACAACATAGAACACACCTCATAACAGAATCTGACATAGAACACACCTCATAACAGAATCTAACATAGAACACACCTCATAACAGAATCTGACATAGAACACACCTCATAACAGAATCTGACATAGAACACACCTCATAACAGAATCTGACATAGAACACACCTCATAACAGAATCTAACATAGAACACACCTCATAACAGAATCTAACAACATAGAACACACCTCATAACAGAATCTGACATAGAACACACCTCATAACAGAATCTAACATAGAACACACCTCATAACAGAATCTAATATAGAACACACCTCATAACAGAATCTAACAACATAGAACACACCTCATAACAGAATCCAACATAGAACACACCTCATAACAGAATCTAACATAGAACACACCTCATAACAGAATCTAATATAGAACACACCTCATAACAGAATCTAACAACATAGAACACACCTCATAACAGAATCTAACATAGAACACACCTCATAACAGAATCTAACATAGAACACACCTCATAACAGAATCTAACAACATAGAACACACCTCATAACAGAATCTGACATAGAACACACCTCATAACAGAATCTAACAACATAGAAGACACCTCATAACAGAATCTGACATAGAACACACCTCATAACAGAATCCAACATAGAACACACCTCATAACAGAATCTAACATAGAACACACCTCATTAGAGAACATAGAACACACCTCATAACAGAATCTAACATAGAACACACCTCATTAGAGAATCTAACATAGAACACACCTCATAACAGAATCTAACATAGAACACACCTCATAACAGAATCTAACATAGAACACACCTCATAACAGAATCTAACATAGAACACACCTCATAACAGAATCTAACATAGAACACACCTCATAACAGAATCTAACATAGAACACACCTCATAACAGAATCTAACATAGAACACACCTCATAACAGAATCTAACATAGAACACACCTCATAACAGAATCTAACATAGAACACACCTCATAACAGAATCTAACAACATAGAACACACCTCATAACAGAATCTGACATAGAACACACCTCATAACAGAATCTAACAACATAGAACACACCTCATAACAGAATCTGACATAGAACACACCTCATAACAGAATCTAACATAGAACACACCTCATAACAGAATCCAACATAGAACACACCTCATAACAGAATCTGACATAGAACACACCTCATAACAGAATCTGACATAGAACACACCTCATAACAGAATCTAACATAGAACACACCTCATTAGAGAATCTAACATAGAACACACCTCATAACAGAATCTAACATAGAACACACCTCATTAGAGAATCTAACATAGAACACACCTCATAACAGAATCTAACATAGAACACACCTCATAACAGAATCTAACATAGAACACACCTCATAACAGAATCTAACATAGAACACACCTCATAACAGAATCTAACATAGAACACACCTCATAACAGAATCTAACATAGAACACACCTCATAACAGAATCTGACATAGAACACACCTCATAACAGAATCTGACATAGAACACACCTCATAACAGAATCTAACATAGAACACACCTCATAACAGAATCTAACATAGAACACACCTCATAACAGAATCTAACATAGAACACACCTCATAACAGAATCTGACATAGAACACACCTCATAACAGAATCTAACATAGAACACACCTCATAACAGAATCTAACAACATAGAACACACCTCATAACAGAATCTGACATAGAACACACCTCATAACAGAATCTAACATAGAACACACCTCATAACAGAATCTGACATAGAACACACCTCATAACAGAATCTGACATAGAACACACCTCATAACAGAATCTGACATAGAACACACCTCATAACAGAATCTAACATAGAACACACCTCATAACAGAATCTAACAACATAGAACACACCTCATAACAGAATCTGACATAGAACACACCTCATAACAGAATCTAACATAGAACACACCTCATAACAGAATCTAATATAGAACACACCTCATAACAGAATCTAACAACATAGAACACACCTCATAACAGAATCCAACATAGAACACACCTCATAACAGAATCTAACATAGAACACACCTCATAACAGAATCTAATATAGAACACACCTCATAACAGAATCTAACAACATAGAACACACCTCATAACAGAATCTAACATAGAACACACCTCATAACAGAATCTAACATAGAACACACCTCATAACAGAATCTAACAACATAGAACACACCTCATAACAGAATCTGACATAGAACACACCTCATAACAGAATCTAACAACATAGAAGACACCTCATAACAGAATCTGACATAGAACACACCTCATAACAGAATCCAACATAGAACACACCTCATAACAGAATCTAACATAGAACACACCTCATTAGAGAACATAGAACACACCTCATAACAGAATCTAACATAGAACACACCTCATTAGAGAATCTAACATAGAACACACCTCATAACAGAATCTAACATAGAACACACCTCATAACAGAATCTAACATAGAACACACCTCATAACAGAATCTAACATAGAACACACCTCATAACAGAATCTAACATAGAACACACCTCATAACAGAATCTAACATAGAACACACCTCATAACAGAATCTAACATAGAACACACCTCATAACAGAATCTAACATAGAACACACCTCATAACAGAATCTAACATAGAACACACCTCATAACAGAATCTAACAACATAGAACACACCTCATAACAGAATCTGACATAGAACACACCTCATAACAGAATCTAACAACATAGAACACACCTCATAACAGAATCTGACATAGAACACACCTCATAACAGAATCTAACATAGAACACACCTCATAACAGAATCCAACATAGAACACACCTCATAACAGAATCTGACATAGAACACACCTCATAACAGAATCTGACATAGAACACACCTCATAACAGAATCTAACATAGAACACACCTCATTAGAGAATCTAACATAGAACACACCTCATAACAGAATCTAACATAGAACACACCTCATTAGAGAATCTAACATAGAACACACCTCATAACAGAATCTAACATAGAACACACCTCATAACAGAATCTAACATAGAACACACCTCATAACAGAATCTAACATAGAACACACCTCATAACAGAATCTAACATAGAACACACCTCATAACAGAATCTAACATAGAACACACCTCATAACAGAATCTAACATAGAACACACCTCATAACAGAATCTAACATAGAACACACCTCATAACAGAATCTAACATAGAACACACCTCATAACAGAATCTAACAACATAGAACACACCTCATAACAGAATCTGACATAGAACACACCTCATAACAGAATCTAACAACATAGAACACACCTCATAACAGAATCTGACATAGAACACACCTCATAACAGAATCTAATATAGAACACACCTCATAACAGAATCCAACATAGAACACACCTCATAACAGAATCTGACATAGAACACACCTCATAACAGAATCTGACATAGAACACACCTCATAACAGAATCTAACATAGAACACACCTCATAACAGAATCCAACATAGAACACACCTCATAACAGAATCGAAAAACATAGAACACACCTCATAACAGAATCTAACATAGAACACACCTCATAACAGAATCTAACAACATAGAACACACCTCATAACAGAATCTGACATAGAACACACCTCATAACAGAATCTAGCATCCTATATGTGTTAGTGTCTGTGTGTGTGTGTGTGTGTGTGTGTGTGTGTGTGTGTGTGTGTGTGTGTGTGTGTGTGTGTGTGTGTGTGTGTGTGTGTGTGTGTGTGTGTGTGTGTGTGTGTGTGTGTGTTGGTTGTGTGTGTGTTGGTTGTGTGTGTGTGGTTGTGTGTAGTTGTGTGTGTGGTTGTGTGTATGTATGTGTGTAGTTTTGTGTGTGTATGTGACTGTGTGTGTGTGTGTGGTTGGCTCTACCTCCAGGACAGGGCTCCACATCCAGGACAGGGCTCTTCCTCCAGGATAGGGAACTTCCTCCAGGACAGGGCTCTTCCTCCAGGACAGGACAGGGCTCTTCTTCCATGACAGGGCTCTTCCTCCAGGACAGGGCTCTTCCTCCAGGGCAGGGATCTTCCTCTAGGGCAGGGCTCTTCCTCCAGTACAGGGCTCTTCCTCCAGGGCAGGGCTCTACCTCCAGGACAGGGCACTTCCTCCAGGACAGGACAGGGCTCTTCATCCAGGACAGGGCTTTACCTCCAGGACAGGGCTCTTCCTCCAGGACAGGGCTCTACCTCCAGGACAGCGTTCTTCCTCCAGGACAGGGCTCTTCCTCCAGGACAGGGCTCGTCCTCCAGGGCGCTTCGTCCAGGACAGGGCTCTACCTCCCGGACAGGGCTCTACCTCCAGGACAGGGCTCTGCCTCCAGGACAGGGCTCTACCTCCAGGACAGGGATCTTCCTCCAGGACAGGACAGGGCTCTTCATCCAGGACAGGGCCTACCTCCAAGACAGGGCTCTTCATCCAGGACAGGGCTCTTCATCCAGGACAGGGCTCTACCTCCAGGACAGGGCTCTTCATCCAGGACAGGACAGTGCTCTTCCTCCAGGACAGCGCTCTACCTCCAGGACAGGGCTCTACCTCCAGGACTGGACAGGGCTCTTCATCCAGGACAGGGCTCTTCCTCCAGGACAGGGCTCTTCCTCCAGGAGAGGGTTCTTTTGAGTGGTGGGTGATTGTTTTCCGTGTTTGTGCCACACGGGACTGTTTCGTTTGTTTCGTTCTTTCACTTTGTTATTTTGTCGTTTAGTATTCTTGCAAATAAAGTAACGTTATGGACACTTACCACACTGCAAATTGGTCCAATCTCTCTTACTCCTCATCAGAAGAAGAGGACGAGCGTTACACACACATCCAGGATAAAAAATATAAAACAGAATCTAACCTCATAGAACACACCTCATAACATAATCTAACATAGAACACACCTCATAACAGAATCTAACATAGAACACACCTCATAACAGAATCTAACATAGAACACACCTCATAACAGAATCTAACATAGAACACACCTCATAACAGAATCTAACATAGAACACACCTCATAACAGAATCTAACAACATAGAACACACCTCATAACAGAATCTGACATAGAACACACCTCATAACAGAATCTAACATAGAACACACCTCATAACAGAATCTAACATAGAACACACCTCATAACAGAATCTAACATAGAACACACCTCATAACAGAATCTAACATAGAACACACCTCATAACAGAATCTAACATAGAACACACCTCATAACAGAATCTAACATAGAACACACCTCATAACAGAATCTGACATAGAACACACCTCATAACAGAATCTGACATAGAACACACCTCATAACAGAATCTAACATAGAACACACCTCATAACAGAATCTAACATAGAACACACCTCATAACAGAATCTAACATAGAACACACCTCATAACAGAATCTGACATAGAACACACCTCATAACAGAATCTAACATAGAACACACCTCATAACAGAATCTAACAACATAGAACACACCTCATAACAGAATCTGACATAGAACACACCTCATAACAGAATCTAACATAGAACACACCTCATAACAGAATCTGACATAGAACACACCTCATAACAGAATCTGACATAGAACACACCTCATAACAGAATCTGACATAGAACACACCTCATAACAGAATCTAACATAGAACACACCTCATAACAGAATCTAACAACATAGAACACACCTCATAACAGAATCTGACATAGAACACACCTCATAACAGAATCTAACATAGAACACACCTCATAACAGAATCTAATATAGAACACACCTCATAACAGAATCTAACAACATAGAACACACCTCATAACAGAATCCAACATAGAACACACCTCATAACAGAATCTAACATAGAACACACCTCATAACAGAATCTAATATAGAACACACCTCATAACAGAATCTAACAACATAGAACACACCTCATAACAGAATCTAACATAGAACACACCTCATAACAGAATCTAACATAGAACACACCTCATAACAGAATCTAACAACATAGAACACACCTCATAACAGAATCTGACATAGAACACACCTCATAACAGAATCTAACAACATAGAAGACACCTCATAACAGAATCTGACATAGAACACACCTCATAACAGAATCTAACATAGAACACACCTCATAACAGAATCCAACATAGAACATACCTCATAACAGAATCGAAAAACATAGAACACACCTCATAACAGAATCTAACATAGAACACACCTCATAACAGAATCTAACAACATAGAACACACCTCATAACAGAATCTGACATAGAACACACCTCATAACAGAATCTAGCATCCTATATGTGTTAGTGTCTGTGTGTGTGTGTGTGTGTGTGTGTGTGTGTGTGTGTTTCTTTACCTCCTCTCTCAGGCCCCAGTGTTGATAGATGAAGATGGTTTGTGAGTTCAAGGCCAATGAATCCCTGGTTGATTTTTCAGGATGAATGTGACACTGGAATAATGTGAAGCCATCAGAGTAATGAGGTGACGCTGACCCCCCCATCTGGGTCTGTTTGTCTGTTTCCTTCCTCACCAGACACAGGCCACCACCTTCCATTTACCATTACACCCTGCTATAAACCCCAACATATCAGAGATTTACCATTACAACCTGCTATAAACCCCACTAGAGACATCTAACTAACATCATATCAGAGATTTACCATTACACCCTGCTATAAACCCCAACATATCAGAGATTTACCATTACACCCTGCTATAAACCCCACTAGAGACATCTAACTAACAACATATCAGAGATTTACCATTACAACCTGCTATAAACCCCACTAGAGACATCTAACTAACAACATATCAGAGATTTACCATTACACCCTGCTATAAACCCCAACATATCAGAGATTTACCATTACACCCTGCTATAAACCCCAACATATCAGAGATTTACCATTACACCCTGCTATAAACCCCAACATATCAGAGATTTACCATTACAACCTGCTATAAACCCCAACATATCAGAGATTTACCATTACACCCTGCTATAAACCCCAACATATCAGAGATTTACCATTACACCCTGCTATAAACCCCAACATATCAGAGATTTACCATTACAACCTGCTATAAACCCCACTAGAGACATCTAACTAACACCATTTCAGAGATTTACCATTACAACCTGCTATAAACCCCAACATATCAGAGATTTACCATTACACCCTGCTATAAACCCCACTAGAGACATCTAACTAACAACATATCAGAGATGTACCATTACACCCTGCTATAAACCCCAACATATCAGAGATTTACCATTACACCCTGCTATAAACCCCACTAGAGACATCTAACTAACAACATATCAGAGATTTACCATTACACCCTGCTATAAACCCCAACATATCAGAGATTTACCATTACACCCTGCTATAAACCCCAACATATCAGAGATTTACCATTACACCCTGCTATAAACCCCAACATATCAGAGATTTACCATTACAACCTGCTATAAACCACAACATATCAGATATTTACCATTACACCCTGCTATAAACCCCAACATATCAGAGATTTACCATTACAACCTGCTATAAACCCCACTAGAGACATCTAACTAACAACATATCAGAGATTTACCATTACACCCTGCTATAAACCCCACTAGAGACATCTAACTAACAACATATCAGAGATTTACCATTACAACCTGCTATAAACCCCACTAGAGACATCTAACTAACAACATATCAGAGATTTACCATTACACCCTGCTATAAACCACAACATATCAGAGATTTACCATTACACCCTGCTATAAACCCCAACATTTTAGAGATTTACCATTACAACCTGCTATAAACCCCACTAGAGACATCTAACTAACAACATATCAGAGATTTACCATTACACCCTGCTATAAACCCCAACATATCAGAGATTTACCATTACAACCTGCTATAAACCCCACTAGAGACATCTAACTAACAACATATCAGAGATTTACCATTACAACCTGCTATAAACCCCAACATATCAGAGAGTTACCATTACAACCTGCTATAAACCCCAACATATCAGAGATTTACCATTACACCCTGCTATAAACCCCACTAGAGACATCTAACTAACAGCATATCAGATATTTACCATTACAACCTGCTATAAACCCCACTAGAGACATCTAACTAACATCATATCAGAGATTTACCATTACACCCTGCTATAAACCCCAACATATCAGAGATTTACCATTACAACCTGCTATAAACCCCAACATATCAGAGATTTACCATTACACCCTGCTATAAACCCCAACATATCAGAGATTTACCATTACACCCTGCTATAAACCCCACTAGAGACATCTAACTAACAACATATCAGAGATTTACCATTACAACCTGCTATAAACCCCACTAGAGACATCTAACTAACAACATATCAGAGATTTACCATTACAACCTGCTATAAACCCCAACATATCAGAGATTTACCATTACACCCTGCTATAAACCCCACTAGAGACATCTAACTAACAACATATCAGAGATTTACCATTACACCCTGCTATAAACCCCAACATATCAGAGATTTACCATTACAACCTGCTATAAACCCCAACATATCAGAGATTTACCATTACACCCTGCTATAAACCCCAACATATCAGAGATTTACCATTACAACCTGCTATAAACCCCAACATATCAGAGATTTACCATTACAACCTGCTATAAACCCCAACATATCAGAGATTTACCATTACACCCTGCTATAAACCCCACTAGAGACATCTAACTAACAGCATATCAGATATTTACCATTACAACCTGCTATAAACCCCACTAGAGACATCTAACTAACATCATATCAGAGATTTACCATTACACCCTGCTATAAACCCCAACATATCAGAGATTTACCATTACAACCTGCTATAAACCCCAACATATCAGAGATTTACCATTACACCCTGCTATAAACCCCACTAGAGACATCTAACTAACAACATATCAGAGATTTACCATTACAACCTGCCATAAACCCCAACATATCAGAGATTTACCATTACAACCTGCTATAAACCCCACTAGAGACATCTAACTAACATATCAGAGATTTACCATTACAACCTGCTATAAACCCCACTAGAGACATCTAACTAACAACATATCAGAGATTTACCATTACAACCTGCTATAAACCCCACTAGAGACATCTAACTAACAACATATCAGAGATTTACCATTACAACCTGCTATAAACCCCAACATATCAGAGATTTACCATTACACCCTGCTATAAACCCCACTAGAGACATCTAACTAACAACATATCAGAGATTTACCATTACAACCTGCTATAAACCCCAACATATCAGAGATTTACCATTACACCCTGCTATAAACCCCACTAGAGACATCTAACTAACAACATATCAGAGATTTACCATTACACCCTGCTATAAACCCCAACATATCAGAGATTTACCATTACAACCTGCTATAAACCCCAACATATCAGAGATTTACCATTACACCCTGCTATAAACCCCACTAGAGACATCTAACTAACATCATATCAGAGATTTACCATTACAACCTGCTATAAACCCCACTAGAGACATCTAACTAACAACATATCAGAGATTTACCATTACACCCTGCTATAAACCCCAACATATCAGAGATTTACCATTACACCCTGCTATAAACCCCAACATATCAGAGATTTACCATTACAACCTGCTATAAACCCCACTAGAGACATCTAACTAACAACATATCAGACATTTACCATTACAACCTGCTATAAACCCCACTAGAGACATCTAACTAACAACATATCAGAGATTTACCATTACACCCTGCTATAAACCCCAACATATCAGAGATTTACCATTACACCCTGCTATAAACCCCAACATATCAGAGATTTACCATTACAACCTGCTATAAACCCCACTAGAGACATCTAACTAACAACATATCAGACATTTACCATTACAACCTGCTATAAACCCCACTAGAGACATCTAACTAACAACATATCAGAGATTTACCATTACACCCTGCTATAAACCCCAACATATCAGACATTTACCATTACAACCTGCTATAAACCCCACTAGAGACATCTAACTAACAGCATATCAGAGATTTACCATTACACCCTGCTATAAACCCCAACATATCAGAGATTTACCAGTACAACCTGCTATAAACCCCACTAGAGACATCTAACTAACAACATATCAGAGATTTACCATTACAACCTGCTATAAACCCCAACATATCAGAGATTTACCATTACACCCTGCTATAAACCCCAACATATCAGAGATTTACCATTACACCCTGCTATAAACCCCAACATATCAGAGATTTACCATTACACCCTGCTATAAACCCCACTAGAGACATCTAACTAACAACATATCAGAGATTTACCATTACAACCTGCTATAAACCCCAACATATCAGAGATTTACCATTACAACCTGCTATAAACCCCACTAGAGACATCTAACTAACAACATATCAGAGATTTACCATTACACCCTGCTATAAACCCCACTAGAGACATCTAACTAACAACATATCAGAGATTTACCATTACACCCTGTTATAAACCCCACTAGAGACATCTAACTAACAACATATCAGAGATTTACCATTACACCCTGCTATAAACCCCAACATATCAGAGATTTACCATTACAACCTGCTATAAACCCCACTAGAGACATCTAACTAACAACATATCAGAGATTTACCATTACACCCTGCTATAAACCCCACTAGAGATATCACTAGAGACATCTAACTAACAACATATCAGAGATTTACCATTACAACCTGCTATAAACCCCACTAGAGACATCTAACTAACAGCATATCAGAGATTTACCATTACAACCTGCTATAAACCCCAACATATCAGAGATTTACCATTACAACCTGCTATAAACCCCAACATATCAGAGATTTACCATTACACCCTGCTATAAACCCCAACATATCAGAGATTTACCATTACACCCTGCTATAAACCCCAACATATCAGAGATTTACCATTACACCCTGCTATAAACCCCAACATATCAGAGATTTACCATTACAACCTGCTATAAATCCCACTAGAGACATCTAACTAACAACATATCAGAGATTTACCATTACAACCTGCTATAAACCCCAACATATCAGAGATTTACCATTACAACCTGCTATAAACCCCACTAGAGACATCTAACTAACAACATATCAGAGATTTACCATTACAACCTGCTATAAACCCCAACATATCAGAGATTTACCATTACACCCTGCTATAAACCCCACTAGAGACATCTAACTAACAACATATCAGAGATTTACCATTACACCCTGCTATAAACCCCAACATATCAGAGATTTACCATTACAACCTGCTATAAACCCCACTAGAGACATCTAACTAACAACATATCAGAGATTTACCATTACAACCTGCTATAAACCCCAACATATCAGAGATTTACCATTACACCCTGCTATAAACCCCAACATATCAGAGATGTACCATTACAACCTGCTATAAACCCCAACATATCAGAGATTTACCATTACACCCTGCTATAAACCCCAACATATCAGAGATTTACCATTACACCCTGCTATAAACCCCAACATATCAGAGATTTACCATTACAACCTGCTATAAACCACAACATATCAGAGATTTACCATTACACCCTGCTATAAACCCCAACATATCAGAGATTTACCATTACACCCTGCTATAAACCCCAACATATCAGAGATTTACCATTACACCCTGCTATAAACCCCAACATATCAGAGATTTACCATTACAACCTGCTATAAACCCCAACATATCAGAGATTTACCATTACACCCTGCTATAAACCCCACTAGAGACATCTAACTAACAACATATCAGAGATTTACCATTACAACCTGCTATAAACCCCACTAGAGACATCTAACTAACACCATATCAGAGATTTACCATTACAACCTACTATAAACTACAACATATCAGAGATTTACCATTACAACCTGTTATAAACCCCACTAGAGACATCTAACTAACAACATATCAGAGATTTACCATTACAATCTGCTATAAACCCCAACATATCAGAGATTTACCATTACAACCTGCTATAAACCCCAACATATCAGAGATTTACCATTACACCCTGCTATAAACCCCACTAGAGACATCTAACTAACAGCATATCAGAGATTTACCATTACACCCTGCTATAAACCACAACATATCAGAGATTTACCATTACACCCTGCTATAAACCCCAACATATCAGAGATTTACCATTACACCCTGCTATAAACCCCACTAGAGACATCTAACTAACAGCATATCAGAGATTTACCATTACACCCTGCTATAAACCCCACTAGAGACATCTAACTAACAGCATATCAGAGATTTACCATTACAACCTGCTATAAACCCCAACATATCAGAGATTTACCATTACACCCTGCTATAAACCCCAACATATCAGAGATTTACCATTACAACCTGCTATAAACCCCAACATATCAGAGATTTACCATTACAACCTGCTATAAACCCCACTAGAGACATCTAACTAACAGCATATCAGAGATTTACCATTACAACCTGCTATAAACCCCAACATATCAGAGATTTACCATTACACCCTGCTATAAACCCCAACATATCAGAGATTTACCATTACACCCTGCTATAAACCCCAACATATCAGAGATTTACCATTACACCCTGCTATAAACCCCAACATATCAGAGATTTACCATTACACCCTGCTATAAACCCCAACATATCAGAGATTTACCATTACAACCTGCTATAAACCCCACTAGAGACATCTAACTAACAACATATCAGAGATTTACCATTACAACCTGCTATAAACCCCAACATATCAGAGATTTACCATTACACCCTGCTATAAACCCCAACATATCAGAGATTTACCATTACACCCTGCTATAAACCCCACTAGAGACATCTAACTAACAACATATCAGAGATTTACCATTACACCCTGCTATAAACCCCAACATATCAGAGATTTACCATTACACCCTGCTATAAACCCCAACATATCAGAGATTTACCATTACAACCTGCTATAAACCCCAA